>NW_027219454.1:0-3654 GCF_027580195.1 Bos mutus
TGCCTGGTCATCCAGTCCTGACTAAACATGAACTGTCCGTGGATCAGCCGATCCGTGGAATCGCCAAAAACTCCGTCGAACATGCCTTGTCCGTTTCTCCCTGCTATTTGATCTGCACCCCGATCCGTTGATCTCACGATCATTGTCTGACATGCCTGGCGGCTGATCATGCACGATGCGTGCTATTCCCTCTCAGGGCTGATCTCAATTATATAGCAACCCTGTACTGGGCACGTGACTGTCACCCATCCGGTTTTATCACTGATCGTGGGTGATCCCCTGCCCGTGCCGGTTGCCAGATCACGTGACTAATCGAACGATCCGTGGCTTCCGGGGGCGTCCCGGGGGATACACGCATGATCCGTGGCGTCCCTCTTTTGTAACTGATCCCCTGATCCGTGGCTATATGCGATCGTGGCGATCATCGGGTCGGCACCATGCTGGTCGTGCATCATCGTCGTTTATCTGCTGATCCTGATGATCTACCTGATCACATATGTCTGGGTGATCCGTGGGTGATCCCCTTTCCCCTAACGATTGCCTGAACCCTGGGTTCATGCCTGCTCCCCTGGGTGATTGAAATATTCTAGCACCATGTACTGGGCCTTTGGGGATCATCTGATCCTAATTGATCTCCGATCAGGTGATGACCGCACTTTCCGTGACTGATCGCCTGTTCTGGCCATGCACTGCCCTTTTGGTGATCATGCAATGATCCGGCTACATTTTCGGTCCGGGGACTGATCTTGATCCCGAAATTCATCTCACTGATCCGTGGATCTCATGCATGATCCGGTTTTATGCACAATGGCTTTTATCAGCACTACGTGGGTATAATGCACTGTTCCGTGGCTGATCATCCCCGATCACGTGCCTGGTCATACCCCCTCCGTGATAATCTGCTAATTTTTAAAAAGCGCCCAAAGTGGATTCATGCTGTCACCGCCGTCATCACAATCCCTGACTAATCTGGGCGTCCGTGGGTATCATGCCATTGGTGGAATTCAGGCACTGCTCCCTGGCTAAACATCAATGATCGTAGCTACCATGCTGGTCCGTGACTGATCGCCCGTTAAATTTATCATGATGCACTTTTATCCCCTGCTCTTGTCCCGATATGCAATGATGGGGTGGCTATCATGCCCTGCTCCGGGGGCTGATCTCAATGTCGGTACTGTGTATGGGCCGTGACGTCAAGCACGTCTTTTGATCCCCCTGATCCTTGGTATCATGCCCCTCTGGATATCCCTGGTCCGGCTGTCTGAGGTTCCAAATTTATGATCACTGATCTGTCTGATTCCCCGATCCCTGACTGATTGCCCCATTGGGGACTGACAGGGCCCGATCCGTGGCTATCATTCACTGATCCGGCTGATAATACCTGCTCCGTAACTGATCATGCCTGCCTTATCTCCCTCTCCGTGGCTGATCCCCTTTTTCACGTGCTCCATTACGATCCGGGTGATCATGCAATCCGTATGACCCTGCGATCGGTGACGATCCCACTTTCTTGTGATCGACTGATTCGTGGCTATCATGCCGCTCGCTGTGGCTGATCTCAATGATCGCGTCTACATTACTGGGCCGGTGACGTCTACCTGATCGAAAAATTTATGCACGTCCGTGGATCATCGCCTATCACGTAACTGTTGACTGATCGTGACTGTTCGGTCGCTTTGGGTATAATGCCTGTTCGTGGCGATCCTACCGATCCGTGCCGGTCTGTGCGAATCCGTGACTAATCATGAACTAATCATGGCTAAAATCTGTCACGTGGATACATGCGATCACCCCTTATACGATCACGTGACTAATCTGGGAGCGTCACTGGGTATCATGCGCGATGGCGGTGGATATCAGGCACTGCTCCTGGCTAACAGGGGATAGTGTTCTGCCTCCGGTCACGTGACTGATCATGCACGGACCCTTTGATCGCCGATCGCTCGATCTCCCGACCGCCCGTCATGCAACGATGGGGGTGGCTATCGCCTGCTCCGATGATCGTACGATCCCCATTCTCCGTGTGCTGGTCGTGATGATCAAACGCGATCATATTTGATCATACCTGATCGCGTGGCGATCATGCACTGATCACGGCTGATCATACCTGATCCGTGACTGATCGCATTGATCCGTTTTTACGTCACCCCCGATCACGTGGCTATCATCCTTATCGGCTGGTCAACACACCGTTGCCTGGTCATCACACATCCGCTCAATTGGGAAATAATGGTGGCTATCATGCACGATCACTGGATTCTTCACTGATCCGTGGTTGATCCCCCGTATCCTTGACTTATCATGCACTGGTAGCGTGGCTATCTGCCTGATTGTCACCAGCACGATCCGTGGTGATCATGCACAAACTATAATTTAAAAACACTGATCACGTAACGTCATGCCTGATCCCTGCGTGATGCCATCAGGTGACTGATCTGCACTATCATAGCTTCATGCACTGTTCATTGGCCGTCATCCTGATCGCTCCGATCTTTGATCCGTGACTAATCATGAACAGATCCCGTGGCTAAAATGCCTGATCGCGTGGATATCATGCCGATCGCGTGCCTGTGCACAGATCACGTGAATAATCACGAACTGATCCGTGGTATAATGCACTGATCGGGGAAAATGCATGCTCGCGTGGCGAGCGCGCGATCCGTGCTACCATGAACTGGTCCGTGCTGATCGCCTGATCAGGTTTGATCAACTGATGGCGTGTCGTCATGCACTGACCCCGTGACTGATCAGCACTGTGGCGTGGCTATCATGCCTGCTCACGGGCTGATCATGCTGATCACGTACTACCATGGCTGGTCAGGCTGATCGCCGATCGCGTGATTGATCATACACTGATCGTTCTGATCACTGTCATGTGGCGATCATCCGTCCGTGACTGATCTCACGTCCGTGGTTTTTCATGCCTGCTAGCTTTTTGATCCCGATCCGTCCCTGGTTGCACAATCCGCGTGCTTCATAAAGTTGGCTTTATGCGTCCGTGGATTCGCTGATCGCGTGCGTCTCCCCTGCGTCCATCAATCCTATCCGTGGCTTCATGTACGATCGAGGCGATCTGCTGATCACGTAGCTACTATGTCTGGTCATTTACTGATCATGCCTGATCCGGTCTTTTTCCGTGGTCGCCATGCCTGATCGCGTGACTTTCGCGATCCCTGACTGATCGCCCGTCCTGGCTATCATGCACCGATCCTGGTCATGCAATCTTACAATGCGACGTGGGATCTTTTTTTCGTGAATTTCTAAAACCTCACGGTGGCTGCGCGCGATGCGTGGTACCATGTACTGCTCGCGTGACTGTCACCTGATCACGTAATTTTATCTTTGGATCTGTGTCTGATCAGCATGGACGTGACTGATCGCCTGATAGCGTGGCTTCATGCCCCGTCCCGGGGTGATCGTCAAATTTTAAAGAACCGACTGGTCACGTGACGATCTTCCATCCTTGGTTGTATGCGATCGCATGGGGTCCGCCGCGTGCCTGGGGTGCCCGATCACGTATAATCGGAACATCACGTGGCTTTATGAACGATCACGTGGATATCCCACTGATCCGTATTCATGCCTGCTTCGTAACGATCGCGCCCATCGTCTATCATGTACTGATCGTTGATCGTCAATGATCCGTACTACCAT
>NW_027219455.1:0-6079 GCF_027580195.1 Bos mutus
CATGCATTGTTCACGTGGCTAATCATACACTGATCACGTGATTGATCATGCACTGATCACTTGGATATCATGCACTGATCACGTGGCTGATCATACACTGCTCACATAACTGATCATGCACTGATCACGTGGTTATCATGCACTGATCACGCGTGGCTGAACATGCACTGTTCGCGTGGCTGATCACACACCTGTCACGTGACTGATCATGCACTGATCACGTGGCACTCATGCACTGATCACGTGGCTGATCATAGTCTGCTCACGTAACTGATGATGCACATCACGTGGCTATAATGCACTACTCACGTGGCTCGTCATGCAATGATCACCCAGCTATGATATACTGGTCACGTGACTGATCATGCACAGATCACGTAAATGATCATGCACTGTTCACGTGACAGATCATGTACTGATCACGTGACTGATCATGCACTGATCACGTTGCTATCATGCTCTGCTCACGTGGCTGATCATGCAATGATCACGTAGCAACCATGTACTGGTCACGTGACTGATCATGCACTGATCACGTAATTGATCCTGAACTTATCACGTGGCTCATCATGCACTGATCACGTGGCTGATCACACATGTATCACGTGGCTGATCATGCACTGATCACGTGTCTCTCATGCACTGATCACGTGGCTCATCATGCACTGATCACGTGGATATCATGCACTGATCACGTGGCTCATCATGCACTGATCACGTGGATATCATGCACTACTCACGTGGCTGATCATACACTGATCACCTGCCTGGTCATGCAGAGATCACGTGGCTATCATGCACTGCGCACGTTTCTGATCATGCAATGATCACGTACCAGCCATATACTGGTCACATGACTGATCATGCACTGATTACCTAATTGATCATGTCCTCATCATCTGGCTTATCATGGATTGATCATGTGACTAATCATGTGCTGATCATGTTTGGTGTCACACACTGATCATGTGCCTCTGGAGGCAATGAACATAGAGCTGAGTAGGCAGGAATCAGTCACCAGGCTATATTCATGGAACTCAGCTCTGAGAAATCATGCTGCTCAGCTGGCAATAATCAAGTAGATGAGCAGGCATGAATTACCCAGCACAGGTGGCAATTGTCAAGGAGATGACAGGCAGGAATCGTGCAGCTCACCTGGCAATTGTTAAGCAGAGGAGCTGACAGTAATCACGCAGCTCAGCAGGCCCTGATCACGTGACTGAGCATGCACTGTTCATGTGGCTGATTACACACTTATCACGTGACTGATCATGCACTGACCACGTGGCTCTCATGCACTGATCACGTGATTGCGCATGCACTGATCACGTAATTGTATGCACTGATCACGTGGCTATCATGCACTGATGACGTGGCTGATCATGCACTGATCATGTGACTGATCATGCACTGATCACGTAGCTATCTTGCACTGATCACTTGGCTGATCATACACTCATCAAGGGACTGATCGCACTGATCACGGCGCTCTCATGCATTGATTACATGACTCACATGCACTGATCACGTGGATGATCATGCACTGATCACGTGACTGACCATGCACTGATCACGTGACTGATCCTGCACTGATCACGTGGCTGATCATGCACTGATCACGAGACTGATCATGCACTGTTCTGACGTGGCTGATCATACACTGATCACATGATTGATCATGCACTGATCACTTGGATATCATGCACTGATCACGTGGCTGATCATACACTGTTCACGTGTCTGACCATGCACTGATCACGTGGCTGATCATACACTGCTCACGTAACTGATCATGCACTGATCACGTGACTATCATGCACTGAATACGTGGCTGAACATGCACTGTTCACGTGGCTGATCACACACCTGTCACGTGACATATCATGCACTGATCACGTGGCACTCATGCACTGATCACGTGGCTGTTCATACTCTGCTCACGTAACTCATCATGCACACATCACGTTTCTATCATGCACTGCTCACGTGGCTCGTCATGGAATGATCACGTAGCTACCATATACAGGTCACGTGACTGATCATGCACAGATCACGTAAATGATCATGCACTGTTCACGTGACTGATCATGTACTGATCACGTGACTGATCATGCACTGATCACGTGGCTGATCATGCACTGATCACGTAATTGATCATGCACTTATCATTTGGCTGATCATGCACTGATCACGTGGCTGATCATACACTGATCACGTGACTGATCATGCACTGATCACGTGACTGATCATGCACTGATCACGTAATTGATCATGCACTGATCATGTGGCTGATCATGCACTGATCACGTGGCTGATCATCCACTGATCACGTGACTGATCATGCACTGATCACGTGACTGATCATGCACTGATCACGTGGCTATCATGCACTGATCACTTGGCTGGTCATACACTGATCACGTGCCTGGTCATGCACAGATTACATGACTGATCATGCACTGAACACGTGACTGATCATGCACTGATCACGTGGCTATCATGCACTACTCACGTGGCTGATCATGCAATGATCATGTAGCTACCATGTACCGGTCAGGTGACTGATCATACACCCATCAGGTGACGGATCATGCACTGATCACGTGGCTGATCATACACTGATCACCTGCCTGGTCATGCACAAATCACGTGACAAATCATGAACTGATCACATAGCTATCATGAACTGATCACCTGGCTGATCATGCACTGATCACGTGGCTGATCATGCACTGATACCGTGACTGAGCATGGACTGATCACATGACTATCATGTAGTGATCACGTGACTTAATGGCGCTGATCATGTGACTGATCATGCGCTGATCATGTTTGCTATCATACACTGATCATGTGCCTCTGGAGGCAATAAACAAAGAGCTGAGTAGGCACGAATCAAACAGTCAGCAGGCAATAATCATGGAACTCAGCTGTGAGGAATCATGCTGCTCAGCTGGCAATAATCAAGCAGCTGAGCAGGCAGGAATTACGCAGCACAGCTGGCAATTGTCAAGCAGATGACAGGCAGGTATCGTGCAGCTCAGCTGGCAATTGTCAAGCAGATGAGCAGACAGTAATCACGTGGCTCAGCAGGCCTGATCACGTGACTGAGCATGCACTGTTCACGTGGCTGATCATACACTGATCACGTGATTGATCATGCACTGTTCACGTGGCTGATCACACACCTATCACGTGACTGATCATGCACTGATCATGTGACTGATCATGCACTGATCACGTGATTGCGCATGCACTGATCTCGTAATTGTATGCACTGATCACGTGGCTATCATGCACTGATGCGTGGCTGATCATGCACTGATCACGTGACTGATCATGCAGTGATCACGTAGCTATCTTGCACTGATCACGTGGCTGATCATACACTAATTACGGGACTGATCATGCACTGATCACGGCGCTATCATGCATTGATTACATGACTCCTCATGCACTGATGACGTGGTTGATCATACACTGATCACGAGACTGATCATGCACTGATCACGTCTGTATCATGCACTGATCACATGACTGCCCAAGCACTGATCACGTGGATGATCATACACTGATTATGTGACAGATCATGCAGTGATCACGTGGCTATCATGCACTGATCAAGTGGCTGATCATACTCTGCTCACGTGGCTGATCAGGCAATGATCACGTAGCTACCATGTACTGGTCACGTGAGTGATCATGCACTGATCACGTAATTGATCATGCACTGATCAGGTGACTTATAATGCACTGCTCACGTGACTAATCATGCACTGATCACGTAACAGATCATGCTGATTTCGTGGCTATCATGCACGGCTCAGGTAGCTGATCATGCAATGATCACGTAGCTACCACGTACTGGTCACGTGACTCATCATGCACTGATCACGTGGCCATCATGCACTGTTCACGTGTCTGACCATGCACTGATCACGTGGCTGATCATACACTGCTCACGTAACTGATCATGCACTGATCACGTGGCTATCATGCACTGATCTCGTGGCTGAACATGCACTGAACACATGGCTGATCACACACCTGTCACGTGACTGATCATGCACTGATCACGTGGCACTCATGCACTTATCACGTGACTGATCATACTCTGCTCACGTAACTGATCATGCACACATCACGTGGCTATCATGCACTGCTCACGTGGCTGGTCATGCAATGATCACGTAGCTACCATGTACTGGTCATGTGACTGATCATGCAATGGTAACGTAATTGATCATGCACTCATCACGTGACTGATCAGGCACTGATCACGTGACTGATCCTGCACTGATCACGTGGCTATCATGCACTGATCACGTGGATATCGTGCACTGATCACGTGGCTGATCACACACGTATCACATGACTGAAAATGCACTGATCACGTGGCTATCATGCACTGATCACGTGGCTATCATGCACTGATCATATGGCTGATCAGGCAATGATCACGTAGCTACCATGTACTGGTCACGTGACTGATCATGCACTGATCACGTAATTGATCCTGCACTGATCAGGTGGCTCTTCACCCACTGATCCGGTGGCTGATCACACACGTATCACGTGACTGATCATGCACTGATCACCTGGCTATCATGCACTGATCACGTGGCTATCATGCACTGATCACGTGGCTGATCATGCAATGATCACGTAGCTACCATGCACTGGTCACGTGACTGATCATGCACTGATCAGGTAATTGATCATGCACTGATCACGTGACTGATCATGCACAGATCAGGTGACTGATCATGCACAGATCACGGGACTGATCATGCACTGATCACGTGGCTATCATGCACTGCTGACTTGGCTGATCATGCAATGATCACGCAGCTACCATGTACTGGTCACAGGACTGATCATACACTGGTCACATAATTGATCATGCACTGATCAACTGGCTTATCATGCATTGATCATGTGACTGATCATGTGCTGATCATGTTTGGTGTCACACACTGATCATGTGCCTCTGGAGGCAAAGAACATAGAGCTGAGTAGGCAGGAATCAGTCAGCAGGCTATAATCATGGAACTCAGCTCTGAGAAATCATGCTGCTCAGCTGGCAATAATCAAGTAGATGAGCAGGCAGGAATTACGCAGCACAGGTCGCAATTGTCAAGGAGATGACAGGCAGGAATCGTGCAGCTCAGCTGGCAATTGTCAAGCAGATGACAGGCAGGAATCGTGCAGCTCAGCTGGCAATTGTCAAGCAGATGAGCAGACAGTAATCACACAGCTCAGCAGGCTCTGATCACGTGACTGAGCATGCATTGTTCACGTGGCTAATCATACACTGATCACGTGATTGATCATGCACTGATCACTTGGATATCATGCACTGATCACGTGGCTGATCATACACTGCTCACATAACTGATCATGCACTGATCACGTGGTTATCATGCACTGATCACGTGGCTGAACATGCACTGTTCACGTGGCTGATCACACACCTGTCACGTGACTGATCATGCACTGATCACGTGGCACTCATGCACTGATCACGTGGCTGATCATAGTCTGCTCACGTAACTGATGATGCACACATCACGTGGCTATAATGCACTACTCACGTGGCTCGTCATGCAATGATCACCCAGCTATGATATACTGGTCACGTGACTGATCATGCACAGATCACGTAAATGATCATGCACTGTTCACGTGACAGATCATGTACTGATCACGTGACTGATCATGCACTGATCACGTTGCTATCATGCTCTGCTCACGTGGCTGATCATGCAATGATCACGTAGCAACCATGTACTGGTCACGTGACTGATCATGCACTGATCACGTAATTGATCCTGAACTTATCACGTGGCTCATCATGCACTGATCACGTGGCTGATCACACATGTATCACGTGGCTGATCATGCACTGATCACGTGTCTCTCATGCACTGATCACGTGGCTCATCATGCACTGATCACGTGGATATCATGCACTGATCACGTGGCTCATCATGCACTGATCACGTGGATATCATGCACTACTCACGTGGCTGATCATACACTGATCACCTGCCTGGTCATGCAGAGATCACGTGGCTAT
>NW_027219456.1:0-3161 GCF_027580195.1 Bos mutus
ATCATGCATAAAGCGTGGCTATCATGCACTAATCACGTGGCTGACCCGGCACTGACCCGTGCCTTGTCAGCACAAAATCCGTGACTAATCATCAAGTGATCGGGTTTTTTATCATGCCCCGATCCGGGGAATATCATGCACTGACCCGCGGGGCGATCACCCGTACCCGGGTGACTGATCGGGCCCCAATCCGTGGCTATCTGCACTGATAGCGGGCTATCATGCACTGATCCGTGGCTGATTGGGGCTGATCCCGGCTCCCGGGCCCCCCGGTCGTGGCTGATCTCCCACTGATGGGTGATTGACCCTTCACTGATCCGGTTTACCCCTGCACTGATCCGTGGCTGATCATACACTTTTCCCGGGTGTCTGACCAGGGGGGCTGCTCCGTGGCTGATTATACCTGCTCACGTAACGCCCTTGGCCCCCTGATAAAAGGGGTTACCCCGATCGCGTGGCTGAACATGCCTGTTCGGGGCCCGATCACACCTGTCCGTGGCTGATTCAATGATCATGAGCAACCATGTACTGGTCGGTGATTTTTCCCTGACCCGTAATTGATCCTCACTGATCCGTGGCTCACCCATGCCTGATCCGTGGCTATAATGCCCTGACCCGGTCGGATCCCACATTCCCGCGTGCTGGTTTGGAATCCTTGACTGACCCTGAACTGATCCGTGGTTTAATTCACTGATCACGTGGATATCTACTGATTCCTTCCTGTACACAAAATCCTTGACTAACCCTTGAACTGATCGCGTGGTTTATCTGGGGATCACGTGGCTGATCATCACTTTCCCGGTGCCCTGATCTTTCCCTGATCCGGGGCCCGGATCTTTTTAGGGCCCTGATCTTCCCGACCCGTGTCTTCATGCGGTGCTCCCGTGGCTGATCCTGCAATGACCCGTGGCTAACATGTATTTTGGTCCGTGACTGATCATGCCCCTGATCCGTTTGATCATGCCGATTGGCGATCTTACCGTGGGGCGCGATCTGCCCTTTGCGTGATTTTCCCTGATCCTTGGCTATCATGCACTGCTAGCGTGGCTGATAAACAATGATCACATGGCTACCATGTACGGGTGGGTGACTGATCACCCACTGATCGCGTAATTGACCCCTGCCCCTGACCCGTGGCTGATCATACACTGACCCGGTTGATCTCTGTTCCGTGACTGATTCCGTCCGTGGCTATCATGCACTGATCCGTGGCTGATCCCCCGTATCACGTGACGACCCTGCACTGATCACGTGACTATCTCCCACTGACCCGGGGCCCGATCATCCAATATCCGAACTACCATGTACTGGTCCGTGACTGATCCAACCCGTCCGTAATTGATCTCCGATCCTGGCTGATTCCTGTTTCAAACTGCCCATGCACTGATCACGTGGCTGATCATCCACTGCCCACGTGGCTATCATGCTGCTCATGGTGATCATCATTGATCACCCCTATGATGTACAAACCCCTTACGATCTTTTACTGTTGCCCCTGGCTTATAAATTTGTATGACTAAATCATGGGTGATCATTTTTTGGTTTTTTTTAACTGATCTTGTGCCTCTGGAGGCAATGAAAAAGAACTGAGTAGGCAGGAATCGGGCAGCAGGCAATATTGGAACTGGGTCTGGGAAAACATGCTGCTCAGCTGGCAATAATCGTGAAAACAGGCAGGAATTCGCAACACAGGTGGGAATTTTCGGGGATGACAAAACAGGAATCAATTCGCTAACGGGGTTTAACAGATAAAAAGACAGTAATCATCATCAGCAGGCCCCGATCACGTGACTGAGCATGCACTGTTCCGTGGCTGATCACACCTATCCGTGACGATCCATGCACGATCACGGCTCTCATGCATACGATTGCATGCACTGATCGCGTAATTGTATGCACTGGTCCTGGCTATCATGCACTGATGACGCCTGATCCACTGATCAGTGACTGTTGCGTGGCGTAGTATACTATCCCCTGGCTGATCATACATTCATCACGGACTGATCATCACGGACGGCTGCCGTGATTACATGACTCACATGCACTGATCGTGGATGATCTCACTGATCACGTGACTGATCTGCCTGATGGGTTGGGTATCTGCCTGGTGAGCTGATCAACACTGATCCGTGACTGATATGCACTGATCTCGGCTATCATGCACTCATTACCGGGTATCGTTTCACCTGATCACGTGGTTGATCTACACGATCACAGGGCGCGATGTCACCGTCACATATTGTCATGCACTGATCCGTGGATGATCCCACACTGATCATGTGACAGATCGCCATGATCCGTGGCTTCATGCACTGATCACGTGGCTGATCATCCTTCTCCGAACTGACCCTGCACGATACGTGGCTATCTGCACTGCCCTGGCTGATCATGCAATGATCACGTAGCTACCCTGTACTGGTCCGTGGTGATCTTCACTGATCCGTAATTGATCATGCACTGATCCGCGTCTGATCATGCACTGATCCCCGTGACGATCAGACTGATCTATGGCTATCTGCACTGCTCCGTGGCTGATCTCAATGATCCGTAGCTACCTAACCCCGGTCGGGACTGATCATGCACTGATCCGTATTTATCATGCACTGATCACGTGGCTGATCATCACTGATCTGTGATCATGCACTGTCCGTGCGTCATGCTGATCCGTGGCTATCTCACTGATCCTGGCGTATCCGATCGGTGCCCGGCATCCGATGTGCTATCTAATGATCCCTGGCTATCTGCTATCCCTGCTTTATGCTGATCCCTGGTGTCTCGTATCCGTCATCTTTTGATCCGGCATCATGACTATCCGGGCATCCAAATTCCTGCTCCCGCTGGTCCTGACTTCATGCACTGATCACGTAATTTATCGCCCCTGATCCGGGGGCGATCCCTGATCCGTGCTGATCGCGCGTCACGTGGCCTGGTCGTGCCAGCCAAAATGGCTATCATCACTGTCACTGGCTGATATCAAAACCGGGGTATATGACTGTATTTTGTATGCGTGACCGTTTTTCGTGGTAATGACTGATCATTGATCGTTTTGGTGTCATCCTGATCAGTGTCTGGGGAATGAAAAGGCTGAACCGGGGTCGTCACAGGGAATAAAATTTTTAATCAAACCAAAAACTGCTGCCAGCTGGGGGTAAACAATGGAA
>NW_027219457.1:0-5962 GCF_027580195.1 Bos mutus
TCCTTTATCAAAGATAAGGTGGTCATAGCTGCATGGATTTATCTCTGGGCTTTCTAATTTGTTCCATTAATCTATATTTTTGTCTTTGTCCTAGTACCATACTGTCTTGATGACTGTGTCTTTGTAGTAGATTCTGAAGTCAGGCAGGTTGATTCCTCAGTTCCATTCTTCTTTCTCAAGATTGCTTTGGCTATTAGAGGTTTTTGTATTTCCATACAAATTGTGAAATATTATTTGCTCTAGCTCTGTGAAAAACACCATTGGTAACAGTAGGGATTGCAGTGCTTTTGGAGTGTAGTGAGCTATTCTATTTAAATTTTGTTTGGAAAACCCTGCATTATTAGGGGCTGTAGTATCTTCTGATACTGGAAAGGAAAGACCTAAATATTCCTAACTAATTTGATTATAGTAATTAATGTTTTCTAAAAATTAAAAAGAGTAACTCATCAAAATATTCATTCCCATGGAAAAAGACCTCTAACTAGCCACATCATCACCATTTTATTAAAGGAATCTGTGAGAACTGATTTCTCCGTGCATCCCAAGATCTCTATACACCTCTCTGAGATTTAAAAAAAAAATAGAATTCACATGCTTCAGGAAAGTCACATTTAAATATGAAAAACTTGTTTCAATAGCAGTAAAAAATGGCTGTATGAGCAGTGGATTGATAATTTTTCTCTATTTTTCTCTGAGTATCTTCTTGAAAGTTGTGTCTTCACTTCTTACTGAAATGTATTATTCTGCTGTTGTTCAGTTGCTCAGTCATAGCAACTCTCTGCAACACCACGGACTGCAGCACACGAGGCCTCACTGTCCATCAATAACTCCCAGAGTTTGCTCAAACTCATGTGCATCAAATTAGTTGTACCATCTGACCATCTCATCCTCTGCTAGGCCCTTCTCCTTCTGCCTTCAAGCTTTCCCAGCATCAGGGTCTTTTCCTGTAGTCAGTTCTTTGCATCAGGTTGCCAAAGTATCAGAGTTTCAGCTTGGGCAAAAGTACTTTCAATGAATATTCAGGGCTGATTTCCATCAGGATTGGCTGCTTTGATCTCCTTGCAGTCAAAGGGACTCTCAAGAGTATTCTCCAACACCACAGTTCAAAACCATCAATTATTCCATGCTCAGCTTCCTGTATACTTCAACTCTCTCATAATTGCAAAGTTATGCCTCTGCTTTTGAATATGCTCTTTAGATGGTTACAGCTTTTCTTCCAAGGATCTGTCTTTTTATTTTCCTTGGCTCAGTCACCATCTGCAGTGATTTTGGGCAGAAAAATAAAGTCTATCACTGTTTCCATTTTTCCTCATGTTTTCCCTATTCGACGTGAAGTGATGGGACCAGATACCATGATCTTCATTTTTTCAATGTTGAGGTTTAAGCCAGGTTTTTCACTCTCTTCTTTCTTTTCATCAGTAGGCTCTTTAGTTATTCTTCACTTTCTGTCATATATGTGGTGTCAAGTGCATATCTGAGGTTATTGATATTTCTCCAGGCAATCCTGATTCTTGTTTGAGCTTCATCCAGCCTGGCATTTCACACAATGTGCTCTGAATATAAGTTAAATAAGCTACATAACAATATACAACCTTGATGTACTCCTTTCCCAATTTGAAACTAGTGCATTGTTCCATGTCCAGTTCTAACTGTTACTTCTTGATCTGCCTACAGATTTCTCAGGAGGCAGCTAAAGAGATCTGGTATTTGCATCTTTTCAAGAATTTTCCATAGTTTGTTGTCATCCACACAGTCAAAACCTTTGGCATAGTGTATGATCTTTTTAATGTGTTGTTGGATTCTGATTGCTAGAATTTTGTTAAGGACTTTTGCATCTATGTTCATCAGTGATATTGGCCTGTAGTTTTCTTTTTTTTTTTTTTTTTTGTGGGATCTTTGTCCAGGTTTTGGTATTAGGGTGATGGTGGCCTCATAGAATGAGTTTGAAGTTTACCTTCCTATGCAATTTTTCTGGAAGGATTTTGAGCAGGATAGGTGTTAGCTCTTCTCTAAATTTTGCAGAATTCAGCTGTGAAGCCGTCTCGGCCTAGCCTTTATGGGTCTGTTAAGATTTTCTATTTCTTCCTGGATCCGAGTTTTGGAAAGTTGTACTTTTCTAAGAATTTGTCCATTTCTTCCTCATTGTCCATTTTATTGGCATATAATTGTTGATAATAGTATCTTATGATCCTTTGTATTTCTGTGTTGTCTGTTGTGATCTCTCTCCATTTTCATTTCTAATTTTATTGATTTGATTTTTCTCCTTTGTTTTCTTGATGAGTCTGGCTAATGGTTTGTCAATTTTATTTATCCTTTCAAAGAACCAGCTTTTGGTTTTTGTTGATTTTTGCTATGGTCTCTTTTGTTTCTTTTGCATTTATTTCTGCTCTAATTTTAAGATTTCTTTCCTTCTACTAACCCTGGGGTTCTTCATTTCTTCCTTTTCTAGTTGTTTTGTGTGTAGAGTTAGGTTATTTATTTGACTTTTTTTTTTTTTTTTGAGGTATGCCTGTATTATTATGAACTTTCCAGAGTGTTTTACCATGTCCCACAGGTTTTGGGTTGTTGTGTTTTCGTTTTCATTCATTTCTATGCAAATTTTGATTTCTTTTGATTTCTTCTGTGATTTGTTGGTTATTCAGCGTGTTGTTCAGCCTTATGATGGAATTTTTCAGTTTTTTTCTCCTGTAATTGATCTAATCTTACTCGTTGGTCATAAAAGATGCTTGGAATTTTTTGAATTTATAGTTTTTATGGGCCAGGATGTGATCTGAGAAGGTCTAATGCACTGAGAAAAAGGTATTCATTGTTTTGGGATGAAATGTCTATAGATATCAAAGATGCTCTATTGCATCATTTAAAGTTTGATTTCTTGTTAATTTTCTTTTGTTGATCTATCCATAGGTGAGTGGGGTATTAAAGTCTCTCACTATTATTTGTGTTATTGTTAATTTCTCCTTTCATACTTGTTAGCATTTGTCTTACATCTGGTGCTCTGGAGGTGCATATATATTTATAATTAAAGATCTAAACCTAAGACCAGAAACTATAAAACTCCTAGAGGAGAACATAGCAAAACACTCTCTGACATACATCACAGCAGGATCTCTATGACCCACCTCCCAGAATATTGAAATAAAAGCAAAATAAACAAATGGGACCTAATTAACCTTAAAAGCTTCTGCACATCAAAGGAAACTATTAGCAAGGTGAAAAGACAGCCTTCAGAATGGGAGAAAATAATAGCAAATGAAGCAACTGACAAACAACTAATCTCAAAATATACAAGCAACTCCTACAGCTCAACTCCAGAAAAATAAACGACCCAATCAAAAAATGGGCCAAAGAACTAAATAGACATTTATCCAAAGAAGACATACAGATGGCTAACAAATTCATGAAAAGATGCTCAACATCACTCATTATCAGAGAAATGCAAATCAAAACCACTATGAGGTACCATTTCACACCAGTCAGAATGGCTGATCCAAAAAGTCTACAAATAATAAATGCTGAGAGGGGTGGAGAAAAGGGAACCTCTTACACTGTTGGTGGGAATGCAAACTAGTACAGCCACTATGGAGAACAGTGTGGAGATTCCTTAAAACTGGAAATAGAACTGCCTTATGATCCAGCAATCCCACTGCTGGGCATACACACTGAGGAAACCAGAAGGGAAACAGACACATGTACCCCAATGTTCATCGCAGCACTGTTTATAATAGCCAGGACATGGAAGCAACCTAGATGTCCATCAGCAGATGAATGGATAAGAAAGCTGTGGTACATATACACAATGGAGTATTACTCAGCCATTAAAAAGAATACATTTGAATCAGTTCTAATGAGGTGGATGAAACTGAGCCTATTATACAGAGTGAAGTAAGCCAGAAGGAAAAACATAAATACAGTATACTAACGCATATATATGGAATTTAGAAAGATGGTAGCAATAACCCGGTGTATGAGACAGCAAAAGAGACACTGATGTATAGAATAGTCTTATGGACTCTGTGGGAGAGGGAGAGGGTGGGAAGATTTGGGAGAATGGCATGAATGAAACATGTAAATAGAAAATAAATTCAGATCTATTAAACATGTGGAAGTTTGTTTTGTGGCCCAAGATATGTTCAATCTTAGTAAATATTCCATGAACATTTTAATGAAATATGTGTTATGCTATAAAAAAATAAATGAGGACAGAAAGATGAGCTATAGTATTTATCCAAAATTATAAGAGAATATGTATTGCATATCGTATTAAAATAAGAAAAGAAACAACCAGTCTTCCCACAGAACACATATACCATAAGTCAGCCAGAATCCTATCATCTTAAACATAAGTGGATCATAACAAATTTTGATGACAGAAGGATGAGAATCATAACTGGCTAGGACAGGCCAAATGCATTTTATCACTTCAGTGAAATAATGATATTAATGATTCCTAAATTCAAGAACATTATAAATTTAAGTGCATTTGTTACCTGATAGTCTCGAAGACCAACCAATAAAATATCTGAAGTATTTATCCAAATCTATAAAATAAAAATCACAGTACATTATATTTAAAATACAAACAAACAATAGTGTTTGATGTTAAGCCATACTTAAGCTGATACAAAAAATACAATTCACACAGTGTGTGAAAACTATCTGCTAAGGATTAGGGGAAAACTACAGATGTGGTGTGTGTGTGTATCTTGTGTGCATGTGCAGGTATATGTGTATGTGTGTGTATGTTCATGCCTATGAGACAAAGTCTAGTTATAGATAGTTACAGTATATTAAGCAAAACTAAAGTTAGGCAGTTCAGTTTGGGTCAAATTTTCTAATTTAGTCCACTAAAATATACAGTAATTTTACTTCAACTAAAGTCTTTTAAAATTACAAAAGCATGGTTCTTTGTCACATAAATTACATTTATTTGCAAATAGCTCTGGGAATGTTTAGCTATTTTAAACAAATGAAAATAACCCATCTACACAAATATAGCCATCTAGTTACCAATCTACATCAATTCAGACCCCAAATCACTAACTGGAAAGGAATGATTCAAGAGAACAAAACTGTTTTTTTAATTCAAAAAATTAGGGTTGAAAGAACTTTAAAACAATAAGATAAATAAATGTGCCAAAGCTACTAAATAAGATGGTCTATCATGTTCCAATTTCAAATGCTCCTAATAACACCTACAGCTATTCCCACAAATCAAAGTCTTACATAGGACCATACACTATCAGTTCAGTTCAGTTCAGCCGCTCAGTTGTGTCCGACTCTTTGTGACCCTATGAATAGCAGCACGTCAGGCCTCCCTGTCCATCAACTCCCGGAGTTCACTCAGACTCATGTCCATCAAGTCAGTGATGCCATCCAGCCATCTCATCCTCTGTCGTCCCCTTCTCCTCCTGACCCCAATCCCTCCCAGCATCAGAGTCTTTTCCAATGAGTCAACTCTTCCCATGAGGTGGCCAAAGTACTGGAGTTTCAGCTTAAGCATCATTCCTTCCAAAGAAATCCCAGGGCTGATCTCCTTCAGAATGGACTGTTGATCTCCTGGCAGTCCAAGGGATTCTCAAGAGTCTTCTCCACAGTTCAAAAGCATTAATTCTTCAGCACTCAGCCTTCTTCACAGTCCAACTCTCACATCTATACATGACTACAGGAAAAACCATAGCCTTTGACTAGACGGACCTTTGTTGGCAAAGTAATGTCTCTGCTTTTAATATGCTATCTAGGTTGTTCAAAACCTTCCTTCCAAGGAGTAAGCTGCTCTTTTAATTTCATGACTGCAGTCACCATCTGCAGTGATTTTGAGCCCCCAAAATAAAGTCTGACACTGTTTCACTGTTTCCCATCTATTTCCCATGAAGTGATGGGACTGATGCCATGATCTCTGTTTTCTGAATATTGAGCTTTAAGCCAACTTTTTCAGTCTCCTCTTTCACTTTACCAAGAGGCC
>NW_027219458.1:0-3926 GCF_027580195.1 Bos mutus
TGTGTGTAAGTGTTTAGTTGTCAGTCATGATAGTCTTTTTTCATGGATTATTATCAGGCCTTTGCCCATAGTTCTCCAGGCAAGAATACTGGAGGGGGTTTGCATTTCTTTCTCCAAAAACGAAAAAGTTATAAATCTTGCATGTAAAATTTTAAAAATGGTGAAAATTTAATTATTTTTAAACCCATTAAACTTTTTGCCGGGGAAAAAATTTGAATAATTTCACCAAAAATAACATGATTGAAAGTAAAAAATTAAGTCCTCAGCCCTGCCCGATCTTTACCTTTATGGACTGCTCCCTGGGGCTCCCCCATCCATGGATTTCCAGGCAGAGTGCTGGGGTGGATTTCATTTCCTTCTCAGGGATCTTCCTGTTGGAATCAAACCCAGGTCCCCTGCATTGCAAGCAGACACTTTCCTTCTGACCACCAGGAAGCCCTTAGCAAATTTAAAAAATCAGTTTCATTGAAATACTCTTAACAAAGCTATAATCAAAACCAGAAAAATAACAAGTCTTGCAGGATGTGGAAAAGCGAATCTTCTATATTGTTGAAAAATGTTGAAAATATACTCTGAAATATTTTTTGAAAAATTTATCTAAAATGAGTAAAACCCACTTTAGTTTTCAGTACCTCAAAGATTAAATATATAGTAATATATGATCCAAAATCTCATCTATATATATATATAAAAATCCTGAAACTATTAAGTCCATTTCAAAACAGTGTTCTATAGCATTACTCACAAACCACAAAGATACACCACCCAAATATTATCTATTATTTGATGAATGGATAAAAAATCAGTATAATTATCTCAATGGAGTTCATGTAAGCCATATACTATTGATGTACATATACAGCCATTAAAATATTTTATACAGCCAAAAGTGATGAATCTTGAAAATACACAAACTAGAGGACTTCTAAAGTATTTAAGTATTTAAGACTATATAGATTTCCATCCCTGGGCAGAACTAAGATCCCACATGCCACATAGCTAAAATAAATAAATATTTTAAAGAAATGTGACATCTGAATAAAGCCAGACACAGAGGTCACACATTGCATTGGGAGAGAACTGTAGGTAGAAAAGAACAGGAAAGAACATTCTATGTGCAAATGAAACATTTTCAGAGGAGAAATGCTATCTGATAAAGGCTGTCAATAAATTAAATAAAATAACAACTAAAGATTGACCACTAGGTTAAACATTTCAGATTCATGTGAGCTTTGACAAGAGTGATTTAAAGAAAATGAGAGACCTGGAGATAAAGATTCTACAAACAACTCTATGAAAGTCTACCATAAGCAAATGAAATAAAAAAGCATAGGCGATGTGTCATAGACAATTTAATGAGGTAGATTATAGTCAGTTCCTGTTTGCTGATCGAACCATCAGAGAAACGAACTAATCCAGGACAAGAAGACTTGCTAGAATATCATCTGAATAAACAAGATAGGTGGCAAAGAATACCAGAAGAACTGTACAAAACAGATCTAGATGAAACAGTGGAAACAGTGTCAGACTTTATTTTCTGGGCTCCAAAATCACTGCAGATGGTGACTGCAGCCATGAAATTAAAAAGCAGCTTACTCCTTGGAAGGAAAGTTATGACCAACCTAGATAGCATATTCAAAGCAGAGACATTTCTAGTCAAGGCTATGGTTTTCTGTGGTAAAAGCAGATTAAAGAATATTAACTATATGCCTTCAGAAGGGATTAAAAAAACTTATATTGATGAGATAGTGCAAGGAAAAAGTAGTGGTTTTACACTCTGTTGAAAATTACAGTTGGCAAAAGGGTTTGGTGGTGAAGAACCAACAGGTGAAACCTGATGGGAATTATACCCACCATACCTATGCAATTCATATTATGGACCTCCTGTTATCAGAAATATGTGCTCAATAGATTCAAAAGATACTTCTGACTGACCAACAAACTAAATTCCTCCAAGTGTCTATGGAAAGAAGGTGGAACTGTTCAATGCAACACTTTTCTAGCATTGTTAATGGTCTTAAAAATACATAGTTTAAGCAAAAACAAAAAATAAAAATAAACTACAAAACTTTTGGTGACTACTTGTTGTCTCGTTTTGCTCTCATTTAAACCAGACAGGATAACACAGGCTGCTGTTGCCATGGGGTAAGAGGAGAATGAATGCTGTCTCTGTGGACATTTTTCTAACAGCAACAACAAAATTCTTGCTGATGACTGTGTTCACAAGTGCTGAAGCTCAACAGTATATGCATAACAAATTTCCGGGAGTTCACAGGGAAAATAAGTAAAATAAGCTTGGAGAAAACTAACTTGGGAAGAGAGATATAGAACAATAAACATAATTTAAATTGTTTTCTTTAAAAAAGCACATGACACATAGGGTGAATTCTAAGGGATGAACATCTAAAGCTCTGAGGACATTATCACCTCCGCCTGAGCATGAAAGGGCCACTGTCAAATCCTGGACATGGCATCTTGAGAAGAGTAGGGTAGTACAGTGGACGCTGTAAGGTAATGCTTTGTGGACCTGGTAGAAACCACTATGGACATGACTAGAAGGTGCCTCCATGAAAGAAAAATAAATAAAGGTCATGACAACGTGTGCGTCAGATCTCTGCAGTATTTCAGACATGAACAGATTTCAAACACTACACAACCCAAAATAGATCCTGCTGCATCATTCAGAACATCAAGCAATAAAAGTAAGATAGTGTATGGATAGAGAATGGATGAAAGTGTGATATGGAGTCTGGAATGAAACTTTAATCAGGACTAAATTTGAAAGTACCCTCTTCACATAGAGAAATCCCGAAGATCATCACACTAAATGAAGGAACATTTCAAGAAATATCATAGGATACATTGGAGTAGTGGGATACAAAATCACTCAGTGTGTCTCACTAAATATGATGTGGACTCAAACTGCAAAAACTTATGATGCAAGGACCTTGGTGGATGGAAGGATAAATCTGGAACGTATTAATTTCTTCCAGATACATATTAAAAACAAATCCCTTATAAACCTATTGCAGCAAGAGAGTAGACAAAATTTCTAATAATATGTGAGAAAAGCAAGCACAGCTGAATACATAATGTCATCTCAGTGTTTCAGAACAGAATCTTGTACTGTAAAACCAACTCATCCTTGTCTTCAGCAAGAGAATACAGGCTTAGCAAAATCCAGTGAGGATACATCAGGTTTCATGCAATCCTTTGGCTCATTCTGCTCTAATGTGCTCCCAGGTACAAAAACCTCAGACATCTGGCCATCCTAAAAGGCAAATAAAGCCTTCAGCATAGGTTTCTCTGTAACAGCAACTTAAAACTATCATGATGGACTCTGATATCACAAAGTCTATTGTGGACTTGTATACACCTACCATGAACATGACAGTAGTCACTCATCAAAAAAATAAATAAATAAATAAGTGAAAAGAATACAGGGCATCTTGAGAAAATATCAACATTTAAATACAGCTCAAACTGCTGGAAAAAAAAAAACAGGCTCACTTAATATTCAGCTTGAGGCTTTAAATATATCTATCTTTAGAGGAGAACATAGACAAAATACTCTCGACATACATCACAGCAGGATCCTCCTGTCACCTCCAGATGTGGAAATAAAGCAAAATAAACAAAATGGGACCTAATTAACCTTAAAAGCTTCAAACATCAACTATTACTATTAGTAAGGTGGAAAAGGCAGCCTTCAGAATAGGAAAAAAATAATAGCAAACAACTGACAAACAACCTAATCTCAAAATATACAAGCAACTCTACAGCTCAACTCCAAAATAAATAGCTTAATCAAAAAAATGGGTAAGAACTAAATAGACATTTCTCGAAGACATACAGATGGCCAACAAACACATGAAAGATGCTCAGCATCACTCATTATCAGATAAATCAAATCAAATACTAGAGTA
>NW_027219459.1:0-5902 GCF_027580195.1 Bos mutus
CGTTTGGGGCATCTATCTGTGCGTCTTGCGCCACATCTCTTGCTATCTTGTGATCGCCACCTCCCGGGCAGGGGGTGGGGCAGGGCGAGGCTCTGGCTGGGTCGGTGCAAGCCAGGATTGCCTGAGGCAAGCCAAAGGAGCCCCAGGTGGAGAAGGGACTGCCGGTCGTCGGGTGTCCTAGGCTTGAATACGAATCGGAGGGCTGTGAGCTGCCAGGAGGCAACCCAGGTCTACAGCGGGAGTGGGGCTGACCACCCGCTCCCCCACCCAGCCCGGGAGGGAGCTGCGGGAGCTGCGGGAAATCAGAATCGGGACGCGCGGCGAGGCTGGGACCTCTTCTGGTAGGCAAAAAGCCTCGAGCACCGGAGTTCCCCAGGTGGTCTCCATCCAAGATCCTAACCAGGCCCGGCCTGCTTAGCTTCCGGATCGGAGGCGGATCGGAGCGCCTTCGAGCGCAATCTGACCAGAGACGGTGGCGGTTGGCTCAGGGCGCCCTAAGAGCCTTGCGCCGCTCCCTTTAGCTCTGCCCTGCGGGTCGGGCCAGCGGGCCGCACCTCTCGTCATGGGGCATGCTGGCCGCGAGCCGCGACCCGGCGGACTCCAGCCTGCTGACGCCGGCCCGCCGCTTAGACACCGCCAACACCAGACCAGTAGCTGGCGGGCCGGGGGCCCGAGGGCTGCTCAGGACCAGTGACGGGAGGCGTGCGTGCGTGCGTCTTGCGGGGTGGCCTGGGGGCTGGGCTGAAAGTCGCGAGGAGGTCTCGGCGCCCTCCACCACAGCCCTCAGACCGGCGGCTCGCTGTGAGGCCTCCCCGATCATTAGCTGCTCAGGCCAGCGCGGCCCCGGAGTGCGGTCTTCGGCGCGCGCCTTATGACCCAGGGCCTCTGAACCTCCTGCGGGCTAAACGCCGTGAGCAGCCTTAACGCGGCACCTGTCGGTGCCCAAACCACAGAAGCCAGGGAGGCGGCGGTCGGCGGGCGCTCAGCCCTCCTTGCACTACGAAGTCCCCCCCCTTTGCCCCACGCCAAGCCCTCGACCTTCTGAGAGAGCAGACGAGGCCACAGCCAGGCACACAGACAGACACAGAACCTCCCTGCGCACCCGCCAAGGGACCAGCTGGCCACATGAAGCTCTCAGCAGAGCTAGGCGCCTGGGAGAACCCAGGTGACCTTGGTGGACGTGGCCTGGTATCAGGAATCTGAGGCAAACCATGAAGATTCAAGACAGACTCAAGGCTGTAAGAGGAGATGCACACACACACACACACACACACACACACACACACACAGCAGGTGTGAATGGGATCTTGTGATTACGTAGTTGCTGGGTTGGGCCCAACTAATACAACCCGCGGATAAGGCATGGAGGCTCTCTCCTCTGTCCGTGGCATTCCCAGGCGCAGGATACTGGGAGGTTGCTACTCTTCTCCGCGGATCTTCTGACCCAGGGATCAAACCCAGTCTCCTGCGCTGCTGGATGCCTTGCCATCTGAACCAGGACATTGCTATTCCTAGGCAAATACAAGAATAGAGCCTGTATTTACTACTAAAATGGAAAGATGATTTCTAAAAAACAGAAGCTGTCCTGTTGGTATCTTTGAATCTTTATGTAGTTTTTCGTTGATTTTTACTGTTAAGGCCTAACTAGACAAGGCAAGAAGAAACCCAAGGTGAAAAGCAATTAGCGTTTTGAAAAAACATGTGCAAGTAAGCTCTTCCTTTTGAAGAATGAATTAAATGCAAAATCTTGATTCACACATATGACTTTTGTGCACCTTTATTTCAAATCTCACGGCCCAAAGCCCTAAGGCGTCAGGAAGAAAGAGTAGAGGGCAGACACAAAACAGCCTTTCCCCTTGGTACCATCTCACCAGCTGTGGTTCCTTCATCTCAAGGACTATCATCTGGAGCTTCTCTGGTTTACATCTGATTCTTGTTTGGGGACAGTTTCTAAGTAACAAAGAGGGCTATCCAACAGTGGGGTGGGTGTGGAGTGTGGGGGGTGAGGCCTTCTTTCCATTCCACATGACGCAGTGGACAATCAGGCCTGCCCACTGCATTAGTGTGCGGCAACAATATCGCGCGGTAATGCCGGTGAACAATCATTCCTGGAATCCCTCAAGTTGGCTACTGACTGTGTGTGCTGGTGGTCTGGAACCTAGACCTGGAAGCTTTCTGGATGATTGCAAATGACACCAAACCTGAGGACGATGGAAGATCTTCACATTTCTGCAAAACCACACTCCAGAAGAACCACAAGACTTGCCTGAAATGGTCCAAGGTATAAAGTATTGGACTCCCAACATTTGGAAGGTCTCTGCCTTTGCTATGGAAGTCAAACGATCTTTCTTTGAAATGAAAATGGAGCCTACTGAACGTTCACATTCTTCTAGAGCATTTGAAAAAGCCTAACAGAAATCTGCTGTCTGAGGTTCCTTAAGCAAGACCCTCTATGTATGGATATGTCTTCATATGCTTAGGTTGTGCCTCAGATATAGTGTACCCATCAGCAGGAAGAAAGTAGCTGTGGAAATATACAAAGAGATCAAAAGTGCGAAGCAGTGACCCCTTGAAGAACTTCCAGAGCTTTCTGTCTTCACACTAAGTAAATACTGAGCACCTATGATGGGCTAGGAGAGGCATATAGCAATAAGTTTCAGAAATAGAATCACGGAGAAGAAAGAAGGCACAGAGTTCCTGCCTACTAGGAGCCAGCTCCTATTCTTATCACAGGCAGATCCTTTGAGAACCTATAGATAGGAGCTCTTCCCTCACCACAAACACAGGTGTCAGGGAGGCTTTCCAGGGGGCACCATTTCATTTAGTCCATGGGTTGACCCTAGTGAAAACCAGGGTTGAGATGCGGGAAGAAGAATTTCAGGCCCAGGGAAAATAGCATCTTGAAGGCTATGTGACCAGAAACCAGGACATTCAAGAGAACAAAAAAATACCCTATGGGATGAAGCAAAAGTACAGAGGCATTCCAGAGCAAGACATCAGAGAAAAACGTGCAGCAAGCCTGAAGGGAAGTAGTCATTATCTTCAATATGCTGGGAAAATCGAAACCCGTTGGAGCAGGAGGTGACAGCGTTGCATCTACATTTCAAAGGTCATCTTGCTCCACGTCACTAATGATTGAGAAGCTCAACTCAAACTCCAGGAGGACCACTTCACATCAAGGTCCGCTGAGCCTCACTGCGATGTCATCTCAATAATGCTGGAAGATGTGGAGCAAGGAACTCTCCTCCCACGGTGGTAGAGATGGGCGTGGTAGAGCGGTATGAAAAAGAATATGGAGTTTCGAAGGAACTAAAAGTGGAAGTAGCCTCGGTCAACAGTCCGACTCCAGGCATAGATCCACCCTGGTATAAGTGGGCAAGATAGATGCCCGTTTAGGCACATCTATCTGAGCCAAAGGAGCCCCAGGTGAAGCGGGACTGCCGGTGGTCGGGGTGTCCTGGAAGCCGAATGCAGTCTTGGAGGGCTCATGGGCTGCCGGAGAGCAACAGGTCTGCAGCGGGAGTCGGGGCCCGGCCACCCACTCCCAGCGTGGGAGGAGCTGGGGCTGCGGGGGGAATCAAGAATCGGGACAGCGGCGGGGGCTAAGGACCTCTTCTGGTAGGCAAAAAGCCTCGAACACCGGGTTCCCAGGTGGTCTCCCATCAGATCCTAACCAGGCCCGACCTGCTTAGCTTCGAGATCGAGCGAGATACGAGCGCCTTCAACTGATAGGGCCTGAGGCGGTGGCGGTTGGCTTCGGGGGGCACTAAAGCCGCTGGCGCTTCGCGTTCCTTCGCTCTGCCCACCGTGAGGCCCAACGAGGCGCCACCTCTCGTCGGCGTGCTGTGCGAGCCGCTGACCGCGACCGGACTCCAGCCTGCTGACGCCCGGCCCGCCCCGAACACCGGCCGTAACACCCAGACCAGCAAAGCGCCTGGCGTTGCCGGGGCGAGGGCTTCAGGACCCGCATTGACCCGGGAGGCGTGCGTGCGATGCGTGCGTGCCTTGGGGCCTGGGAGGCTGGGCTGAGGAGTGCGGAGGTCTCAGCGCCACCGCGGCCACTGAGCCGGCGGCGCTTCGTCTGACGGGCCTCCCGATCCCATTAAGCTGCTCCCGGCCCTTGTGACGGAGGTGTGGGTCTTCGGCGCCGCCGCCCCCGCCCAGCGGCGGGGGCCTCTGAGCCTCCTGCGGGCTAGGCGCCAGCGGCTTGGCGCCCAACGCCGGCCTGTCCGGTGCCAAACCACAGAAAGCCGGGAGGCGGTCGGCCGGGCGCCTCAGCCCTCCCGCCGCACTACCGAGGCCCCCTTGCCCCCGTAAGCCCTCGACCTTCCTGGAGGCAGGCGGGCCACAGGCAGGCACACAGACAGACACACAGACACTCATGCACCATCAAAGGCGGGCAGCTCATCAGGCTCCCTCTGTCCATTGGCATTTTCCCAGGCGGATACTGGGGTAGGTTGCCATTTCCTTCTCCGTAGGATCTTCCGACCCAGATCAAACTGATCTCCTGGCGCGCGGATGCCTGCCATCTAGACAGGACATTACTAATTCCCTAGGCAAAATACAAAGAATAGGCTCGTGTTCTACTAAATGGAAAGATGATTTCAAAACAGAAGCTGTCCTTTGTTGGTATCTTTGAATCTTTATACCAATTTTAATTGGTTTTTACTGTAAAGGCTAACTAGACAAGGCAAAAACCCCAGAGTTGAAGAAAAGCAATTGTGGTTTTGAAAGAAACATGTGCAGGTAGGCTCTCTTCCTTTTCTGAGAGATAGTTAAATGCAAAATCTTGATTCAACATATGACTTTTGCACTTTATTTCAAATCTCATGAAAACCAAAACCCCTGGCGTCAGGAAGAAAGGAGTAGGGGCAGACAAAGGCAACCTTTTCCCCTTGGTGCCATACCAACTAGCTGTGGTTCCTTCATCTCGGGACTATCCCATCTGAGCTTCTCTGGTTTATCTGATTCTTGTTTTTGAGGACCGTTTCTGTCTAAGGCTGTATCAACAGTAGGTGGGTGGTGTAGGCAGGGGGAGGGGCCCTTCTTCCATTCACATAGAGATGATGGACAATCAGGCCCTACTACGTGGTGTGCATATGTAATATCAACGGTAATGCCCGGTGAAGAATGCGTATTCCTGGGAATCACTCCGTTGGCTACTGACTGTGTGTGCTGGTGGTCTGGAACCTGGGCCTGGAAGCTTGGATGATTGCAAATGACACAAAGTCTGAGGACGATGGAAGATCTTCATTCTGCAGGCCACACCTCCAGGAACCACAAGACTTGCCTGAAATGGTCAAGGTATAGTATTGGACACTCAACATTGGAAGATCTCACCTTTGCCTGGAAGTGTGACGACCTTTCTTTGGAAATGAAAATGGAGCCTGCTGAACGTTCACGTAAGCTACAGAGCATTTGAAAAGCCTAACCTTAGAAATCTGCTGTCTGGTTCCTTGAAAGCAAGACCCTCTATGTATAGATATGTCTTATGCAACCGTTATTACCTGAATATAAAATGTACCCATCAACTTGAAAAGAAAAATTGAATACTTAAATATACAAAGAGATCAAAGTGCCGAGCCAAGTGACCCTTAGGAGCTTCCAGAGCTTTTCTGTCTTTCACACACTAAGTAAATACTGAGCACCTCGATGAGCTAGGAGGCATGTAATAAGTTTCCAGGAATAGAAAGCGGAAGAAGAAGACACAGAGTTCCTGCTTTCACTGAGGCTGACTCTAATGATACAGGCAGGGTCCTTTGAGAACCTATAGAGGGCCTCTTCCTCACCACAAAACCTGGGTGTCAGGGAGAGGCTTCCAGAGCCTGGCTAGTTTAGTCCATAGGTTGAACCTAGGTAAACCAGGGTTGAGATGCAGGAAGAATTTCAGGCGGGAAAATAG
>NW_027219460.1:0-4016 GCF_027580195.1 Bos mutus
AAATACTGAGACTTACTAGATACAGCATCAAATAGTGTCAAGTCTATAACATACTATCTCATTTGCTTGGCCTCCAAATGTACCCCTAATCTCTGGCCAAATCAGACAATGACCACACCTCAAATATGTCATGTAATGTAATATACTGTGCTTTTTATATCATATCCTCTACCTTTCTGTATTTCAGTATTTTGCTGTGCATACAGTTACTTGTGTTCTTCTCATTTATCTCTCAACAATAATTATTCACAAGTATTGTAGAATTTTCACCATGTGACAAACACTGAGTGAGTTTGCAGGATAGACTAGAACAGATACTCTTGGTGCCTGTCTCAATGCATCATTCATGTTTATTTAGTAAATGAAAATGAACACAATCTAAATGCCAATTGGAGACCATCCTGGGTTCATGAACGGACAAGGACAGAAAGGAACATTCATCCACCAACTCCTGTCCCCCATTAGTGAGGTATTACTTCTCTCACTTCAAGTAGGTACATGCTACCACAGTGGTTAAAAGTTCTCTGAATGCTTTAACATCTGGGCATCAGAAACCTGAGGACCGAAAACTGGTGCATTTGAGGAGGTGCTGCAAGTTATGCTTGGTGCCACAGCAATGGCCATAGAGTAGGGACAGGTAGTGAAGGATGTGAGATGGGTATAAGAGTGTATGGTTTAGGTTTGAAGGCTCGAAACTTGCCTCCAGCTGTGCTGAGGTCATTGACTGATCAACAGTTAAAACAATACATCTACAGCTCTTCCATTCACTGCTAGCCAGTGACTGGCACTGAAACAGGCAGAGACCCTTTATTTAGGGTTATCAGAATAAGGAAGGAGGCTTTGGGTTCAATTTGAAGCATATTAAAGAGAGTGTATTAGGTTTCCTGGTGGCTCCAGCTGGTAAAGAAAAAGTGTAGAGCAGTTTCTTAGGTAGGGTGTAGAAATTACCTGTCGTAAAGCCTGTGATTTGCCATTTATATTCTAACAAGATAGATATTAGCCTTTGTTGGCAAGTAATGTCTCTGCTTTTGAATATGCTATCTAGGTTGGTCATAACTTTCCTTCAAGGAGTAGCGTCTTTTAATTTCATGGCTGCAGTCACCATCTGCAGTGATTTTGGAGCCCAAAAATAAAGTCTGACACTGTTTCCACTGTTTCCCCATCTATTTCCCATGAAGTGATGGGACGGATGCCATGATCTTCGTTTTCTGAATGTTGAGCTTTAAGCCAACTTTTTCACTCTCCTCTTTCACTTTCATCAAGAGGCTTTTTAGTTCCTCTTCACTTTCTGCCATAAGGTGGTGTCATCTGCATATCTGAGGTTATTGATATTTCTCCCGGCAATCTTGATTCCAACTGACGTACTCCTTTTCCTATTTGGAACCAGTCTGTTGTTCCATGTCCAGTTCTAACTGTTGCTTCTGACCTGCATACAAATTTCTCAAGAGGCAGGTCAGGTGGTCTGGTATTCCCATCTCTTTCATTTGGTGCACAGGCTCCTTTCAGTCTCCATCATTGATTGACATTGGGACCGACCTCATCTGCCTCTTTCAGTATGCTAATCATTTGCCTTTTCAGTGTTCATGGTGTGGTCCATGAATTCACTCTTCCGGATGTTGAAAGAAATGTTTGCAAAACCAGTGGCTGTGATTATCTTGCAAAACTCTAAAGAAGAAGCCAAAAGATTCTTCTGTGTATTCTTGTCCAAACTTGTATAATATCTTCTGTTTCTTGAATTCAAGGATACCATTTGCATTTTCAGTGGTCTATGCAAATGACTCCAACACAACAGAATGTTCCATCAGTATATCTCTTCAAAGAAATTAGAGATACCAAAGACATTTCCCATGCTGTTGTTTCCTCAATAAAGGACAGAAATGGTATGGACCCTGAAGCAGAAGACTTTCTTATCTCTTCTAACAATTCACAGAAGAACATTCAAAAAGATCTTAGGACCAAGATTTCTCCTTTGGTGATCACTTTTCACAGCTATTTTGTGAGCCAAACATTTTTCCTGGAATTCCTTTTCAAGTGGGCCTTTGAAGCCTGTCTCTCCTGATCAAAGCTAGTTCTCATGATGGAGTTCCAGTTGAGCATTCTATCTGAAAGATGATGCTGTAGAAAGTGCTCACTTCAATGTATAATCAAATTTGATTTAAGTCATACCTGCATGTTCTAGTAAGTTTCCTACTTTTTCTTCTAATTTAAGTCTAGACTTGGCATTAAAGGTTCTGATCTGAGCCACAGTCAACTCTGGTCTTGTTTTGTGAACTGTATAGAAGCTTCTCCATTTTGGCTGCAAGAACATAATCAATCTGATTTCAGTCTTTGACCATCTGGTGATCACATGTGAAATCTTCTCTTGTGGTGAAAAGGCAGTGTTTGCTAGAATAAGTACATTTCTTGTAAAACTCTATTAGTCTTGCCTGCTTATTCCATATTCAGAGCCAAATTGCCTATTATCAGGTGTTTCAGCTTCCTGCCTCTTGAAGCACTACTTTCTGCAGGTCAGAAGAAATAGTTAGAACCAGACATGGAACGGCGGACTCAATTCAGGTGAGAAAGATGCGATCAGGAGCATATGTGTCATCTTGTATCTGCGCTTTTAGTGCGGAAATTTATCATGCAAAATACCGGGCGGATGAGCTGTTCAAGATCAAGATTTTCCAGGAAGTATCAATAACACCGAATATGCAGATGACACCACCCTTGTAGCGAAAGCGAAGAAGAGACTAGTATTAACTGATGATGAAAGTCAAGGAGTGAAGAAACGGCAAAACAATTCGAAAACTGAATATCATAGCATCAGTCCCCCATCGTTTCATGTGGCGCCAAACGGGCTCAAGGGAAACAATGAAGCGTGACGAATGAATCCTTTCTTGGGCTCCAGTCACTGCAGTGTTCGTATGAATTAAAGATGCTTCTTTCCTTGGAAGGAAAACTGCCAAGCAGGCAGCATATTAACAAGGTATCACTTGCCAGCAATGGTCCCATCTAGTCAAGCTGGGAATTTTCAGTAGTCGTGTATGGATGTGAAGTGAACCATAAAAAGAAGGCTGGTGCCAGATGATGTTTTTTAACTGTGATGTTGGTTCTGAGATCAGGCCTCAGTCTAAGGAAATCGGTCTGAATATTCATTGGAAGGACTGATGCTGAAGCTGGGACTCAATGATTGTACCTGATGCAATGAACGACTCATTTAGACCTGATGAAAAATGCATCAGGAGGAGAGGGTTGTTTGAATGAGATAGTTGGATGGCATCACTGGCTGATGGACATGAATTTAGGCAAGCTCTGGGGTTGGTGATGGACAGGAAGCCTGGCAGCTACCCAGTCTATAGAACTAGAAAAGTAGGATGTAACTGAGCGACTAGACTAGACTATAGAGTGTATTTGCAGTATTCATCTAAATCAACTCACATACCTTAATATAAAAAATGGACACAACTTTGGGATCAGATGGTGATGAGCTAATTAGGATTGCTCTTGAACTCTTTCAAAGTCACATTTCTCAGATACTTCCTATAGCATAGAATGCATCCTGGAGACTACAAAATTTCAGCTATCAAAGTCATTCACCAAGTTCTATCTCACTGTGGTGTAAAATTTTACTTTATTCATTCAAACACAACTTTCTAGCTACTATGGACTTCCCTGATAACTCAGTTGGTAAAATCTGCCTGCCAATGCAGGAGGCCCGGTTGATTCCTGGGTCAGGAAGATTCCCTGAAAGAGGAATAGCTACCACTCCAGTGCTCTTGAGCTTCTCTTGTGGCTCTACAGTAAATAAATCTGCCTGTGTCCTGCAGGAGACCTGGGTAAGTGGGTTGGGAAGAGATCCCTGGAGAGGAAGGCTACCCACTCCAGTATTCTGGCCTGGAGAGATTCCATGGACAGTCCATGGGGTTGCAGAGGAGTCGGACATGATGAGCAACTTTCACTTCACTATGGACCAGACAAGTGCTGATCTCTTAATGTCTCAAATACATAGAACTACATAGACCAGCCCACTACAC
>NW_027219461.1:0-5041 GCF_027580195.1 Bos mutus
GTTTGTGTAGCTGAAATCAGAACAGATGATGCAGATGTCCTGTTTTCACAGTTGATATAGCCACAGTGTTTCGAGATTTGATGTGCAAAGTCTGTTTGACAAACTAGGCATAATTCTTGAGAAGGGTATCATTTTCCACTGGCCTTAAAACAAGTCGTGTCCCAACTGAGGCAGAGGTTGAGGTCACTGAAACAGAACCCAAAGATACATTTGCTCCTGTTCTGAAAGCTTATGTTCCTGTTCTTGAAGCAGAAACCACTGATTCATTAACAGAATTAATATTTTTGACTCATAATATTTAGGCTTACTGGAGATTGAACTGCCATTTGTTGTGTGGTAAAACATAGCCCTTGCTACTTTTCTCTTCTCCTTTTGAGGTTACATTTTTGCAATATGTTAATTGACAGTGACACAACACTGCCTGAAGTATTAACAATTGCTTGGCCTATGTTTGCTTAATTTTCACATCTTTTATCTGAGACACAGTTCAATTTGATGATTATTTTTATTGGTGTTTCCCCACTGTAGATGGAATTAGTACTATCTGGGGCTGTTCTGGAGGTAACATGTGTTTTACTCAATGGAGAAGAAGGAAAGACTTGTTTAATGGATTTTCTGCTACAATAGTTGGGGTTGAAGTGCCACTGGGAATTGCAACATTTATAAAAACTAATTTCTGAGCAGAAACACCTGGAGATGTTAGTTGCAGGTGCCACATTAATCGATTCCACTGCCAGGGAAGAAGAAAGACAGATGGAGCTGACACCAGCATAAGTTTCTGCACTGAGTCCCACTGATAGTATCTCCATTTGCTGTTGCTTCTGATCTTGTAACAGGGTAACCACGTGACATAATCTATGATGTTTAGCTGGTGTACAGATAACATTTGAACTGGTTTGTCTAATTTCCTGTTGATCACGTTAATTACACTTACCGAACTATTTGCTGTTGATAATAGGGGCTAGAAAGCAGAGGACTTTAAGGGAGAGAGGAGCATGGGTGAAGTTTTATCTATCCTTATGGCCCAAATTACCACTGCAGGAAGGTTGGCTTAATGTAAATTGCAAGATTTTTGCCTGTGGATGGATTAATAGCCAGCTGGAATGGAAACAGAAGTAAGTGCTTGGCCAAAGATGGGAGACTGATCATAGCAGTTGATTTCCAGCTACTGTGAAAAAGCAGATGATGATGAAGCTGTTGATTTTTGGTACCAGAAATGCCTGGCTAGAGCAATAGTGAAAACTGAACTTCGAGGGGATAAACTGTTGGGTGAATTCTGGTCTGGACTGGTCTGTGCTTTACAACTCAGTGTTTCCACCTCGTGTCCTAAGAATTGACTGTAGATCTCTTATACACAGTTTTCAGTTCTTGCTTTTGCTTCAGAAGAATCAACAGTCTGTTGTGCAAAACAGTTGAGAGCCCTACTGGAATTTAGATCCATTTAGTGTTGTTGCTGATAGCTGAGAGGCTGAACTGTTGAGAAATGGTGGGTGAAGCAATGGGCTGTGGGAACACTTGGCGGCTGAAACTGTGTTCTTGACTTTCCTGCCTCCTCTGGCTAGTCTTAACTGGTGGTGCTAACAAATTACTTATGGAGGTTACAGATGTGGGCTGTGGTCGAGCACTACTCACATTTGACAAAAATTGTGTCTTGTTGAAAGCTGTATTAGGTAGTTGGGTGAAGCAGTTCCTGTTGGGTTGACAAGAACTGATGGTAAGAAAGAGTTTACATTTGCTGTCTGTGGGAAAGATGAACCATGTTGTTCTGTACCTTTTGTTGAAGTGGTGGTATTTCTTTTGCAACTACTTTCCTTCCTTGTGCTGAATCCTGAATTCTTAGGCAGAATGAGAACCTGTTATAATTTTCTCCTGATGATTTAGGATCTGCGTAGGTTTGCATCTGAATCTTTACAGGCTGTTATGAAGATCTAGAGACAATACACTGACCACAGGGCATTTTGTATACCATCTGTAAAGGACCTTTTGTACTGGTGTGCTTGAGTCAATACTGGCTTTATGGGAGGCTTGCTTCTGGAGGAGATATGCTTCTTTCCACAGCAGGGCACTTCTACCTGTGGAAGGGCAGTTGATTGTGCAAGAGTCCCACTTTGTTCCCAACTTATTCTTTGCAAGCAAGGCCTGAATAGGTTTGGTCCCACTGGAGTAGACACTGGTGTTGAATCAATATAGGGCAAGCGACTCTGGACACAGTGGCTCTGTATGCTTTGATTCATTCGTGATCCCATCTGTACATCACCTTCTGCATTCTCAACCACCACTGTCTCATTTGTGCTTAACTTTGGTTTCTTCCTTGGGGAAAGCTGCTGCTATCATCCAGGTAACTAATTTGCTTGGACTGTGGTTTAAGTGTTTTAGGCAGTGTCTTCAGTACATCTTTAGAGGCAATTCCTTTTCAAGCAACTTACTTCTGGCCATAGGAAAATCTATTTCTGTTTCAATTTCCTTATCATCTGAAAATGATAAAAACAACTTATTTGTTTATATAAAAAACTGAATAGCAATGATAAGATCAGTATAAACAAAGAAATCTTGATCCAGCGATTTATTAAAAAAACTGTAGTCTTGATTCAAGTCCTCAGTACCTGATGGAAATTAAGGTAAGGAGACCATTGACATGGTTATCCTCATACTGTAACATTCCCAAGAACAACACACTGTATTAATAGAGAAAAATTATGTTTGGTCGAATTCTGCTGCCAATACAAGTGTAAAAGGACTTTACAACTTGCGAGATACTCAGAAGCCAGCAGTGGGAGCTCCAGAATTTACAGTAGACTAGTACTCACTAGTCTACTTTTCTCCTTCTAGACAGAGAAATCTTCATATCAAAGAAGCGTTCTCAGCCTGCTTTTTTTAGAAGAGACTGTAAGAATAAAAACATTCAGTTTTTCTGCTGTTCATTATTCCTACGGTAAAATTTATATTTCTATCTGAGGTCAAACTGGGCTGATGAAGTTACACCTTTCAATTCACCAAAGACATGAAATGTAATAGGTTAATACATTTCTAGCACAAATTTTCATACCTATCAGATAACTAAGGGAAAGTTATTTAGCTGGATTTACAGAATAATATAATCTGAAGCAAATTGAAAGGAATTAAAGATAATCTTATCCAGCCTCCTTATAGAATAGGAGTGTCCACTCCTAGTCACATTAAGGTCATCAACATAAAAATAAAACAAAAAACACTTCACAATTGTGGGGACTTGCCAGTTTCATTTAAGCAACATCACATATGGTGTTTCAAAAATAACAACAATAAAAGAAAGAGGATGCACCTGTTCCAAAGGGATTGTATATTAATGATGTGTGGTCTGTACTGAGCAATAACTTGCCTATAGTTTGGAGTCAGGTACTGGTTCTAGAAACTCCTAAGTAGTAATAATGACTCAAAAGAGCAACTAATAAGACATTAGCACAGCTTCAAACATAATAGATTTCCCAATCAATAAACCTCATTACTTCAGACTATCTTCTATCTCACAAAAGATACTAAAATTTCTCTTTGTGCTTGTAGTGTTAATTTAAAGAAAGTTTGAATGCTTACCTAAATCAAAATGATCCTTCTCCAGGATATCTAGAGGTTCTGTGGTGTACAGACTTGCTACTGATTTCTACTTCAGGTTTCTCTTCCAGGATCTCCTTCACCTTCTTCACTAGTCCACAGTTCTCTAGCAAATTTATCATGATCAGGCTATTCTAAAATCATCATGTAGTCTCTTTAAGCGAGCTCCTGAAATAAAATATTCAGCATAAAAATACGATGTGTTAATCTCTTGGAAGCTACAGTAACTCAATATTTCAAACTATTTATTTCCATTATTTTCAATTAAGTCACTAAACCTATATTTTAATCAAGTGTGTGTAGATGCCAATGATGATTGTTGTTCAAGAAGACACAACACAAGGTGTGAGCATAGGAAACTTTTAAGATTGTATCTGTAAAGTATTTGCACATACCACCCACTGTCATTTTAAAGGCTATTGGGAGGCCTATTAAATGTGAAAATGTGAAAAGATTAACTTTTCTCTATGCTTTACACTGACAGAAATAGACTTGAGATAGTCTTAAAATTGATTATAAGCTTTTCTGTTTAAGGTCACTTAAAAGTTAATCAAAAATTCTAAGAAACAATATTTATTATTTTTGACTCACTACAAGAGTAACAAACAAAATAATCCTTCATTTATACCAGAAAGCAATCCTATCTAAACATAGGTCTCACTAGAATTTTTTTTAAATTAAGTATAGGAAAACAAAGCTGGAAAGTGATCCTTTTCACATAAAAACATTACTTTTATGTTTCTATGAAACACAAAGATAAACATTTCAAGTGATTTGCATGTTATTTTTAAAAATCCTTTATTATTCATTTGCTTTTCAGTTGAGTTTCTCTATTCTATTTTAATCTTTGTTTTTATTTTGTTTGTTTAAAAAATCTGAACACTTCATTCTCCAATTTACTTTTGCTACAAAGAGATCAGCCTGGGTTTCTTTGGAAGGAATGATGCTAAAGCTGAAACTCAGTACTTTGGCCACCTCATGCGAAGAGTTGACTCATTGGAAAAGACTCTGATGCTGGGAGGGATTGGGGCAGGAGGAGAAGGGGGCGACAGAGGATGGGATGGCTGGATGGCTCTCCACCACATCTAAATGCTTTGGAATGCCCCAGGTTCAGTCTCTTAACTGTGCTCATATACTAGGTGATTTCTATTATCTCATAAGCGTAAGTATAATCTATATCCTGACAACCCCCAGATTTATATCTTTACTCTAACCTCCTTGAATTGCAACTCATATACTAAACCTTATTCAGTATCTCCAATTAAGATGGCTGAAAAGGGATGTCAAACTTAACATGTTGAAATCTAACTCCTCGATCATCCCACTCCCAAAATTCTGTTTCCCTCTATCTCAACTATTGGCAATTTCATTATTCTGGCTGTTTAGATAAAAATATTGGCACCACCTTCTGTCATTTTTTTCTGACACTCCATGCAAGTCTTAAGGAGATTCT
>NW_027219462.1:0-5076 GCF_027580195.1 Bos mutus
GGGGTATTTTTATCAGGCGGGATCAGTGATTGGGGCGCGACAGGGACCCCCGCACTACCCGTGGCTGATCGGGAACTGACCACCTGCTCGCTCGGATCATGGCGGGTGTTCACTGATCCGTTTTATCTAGTGACCCCGTGCTGAGGCGCTGATCCGTACTGTCCGTCATGATCACGTGGCTGAGATCCTAATCGGACTGACATCACTACCCCTTTCCGGGGCGGAGGCTTTCCCCTCTGACAAAGTCGGGGAAGGCTCGGCATCCCAAATGCGGTCAAACCTCAAGTCCCCCGGATTTCCCCGACATCTCCCAAAAAAACCCAAATCTCCCTTTTAAGCTGTGCTCTCACCTCTATTTCACTGGGGGCTGTCCCCCCACCATCTGCTCTCTCTGTAAAAGGTTCCGCTCAATTCAAATTCCTTTCATTCCCCTTTCTTGTTCGTCGGACCTGGGGAACCCCCCATTACAATTGCCTGGGCCTAAGCCCCCTAAAAGGGTTCTGGGGTGGGCCTTGCCAAAGGCGCCTGGCTATTGGTGAAAAATCTTTCTTGAATTTTGGGTGGTCTCCCTAACCAAAGCTCTCAGTCTCTTTTCCCCACCAAAATTTTCCTCGGGGCTCTCCTCCTTTTTCTTGCATCCCCATTAGCATATAAATATCGACTAGGCCATCTCCCGAACCCCGGATCAGCGGGGGCTGGCCCCCGGGTGGCGCCCAAAAAAGGACCTCAGGAGGCAATACTAAAAACTGAGCAGCCCCAAAACCCGAATCAGCGGAAAAAGCATGGGCTCAGCGGTGCCAATCTGCTTCTCAACTGGCTAATCAAGCGGGGACCGGGGAATCACGCAGCTCAGCGGCGGTGTCGCGATGGCCGGCGGGAACCCCAAAGCTCGCTGGCGGTGTCCCCCCGGGGCGGCAGGAACCCGCAGCTCAGCGGGCCCTGATCCGCTCTGCGGCCTGACCCGTGGCATCAAGTCAATCACGTGACTGAGCAGCCGTCCGTGGCTTCATGCACTAATCCCCTGGCGCCCTGCCGTGCGTGGCTGATCAGGCACACCCCGGCTCATCATCACTGATCCGTGTTTATCACTGATCGTGACTGACGGGCGCTGATCATGGACTGTCACCCTAATCACGTGGCTTCTCCTGACCTGCTCCCCCCTTGGGTGGGGGGCACGTCCGTGTTTATCAGGCGTGACCAGTGACGACAGGCCGGGCATGGGGACTGTCCCGCACTGATCACTGGTGATCGGGGCCCCCTGACTGTGCATGCGGTGATCACGTGGCGGGTGTTCACTGATCGTTTTACCCCAATGACCCCCCGGCAGGGCGGTCCGGACTGGCCGTCAGGATCACGTGGCGATCCCCCTGATATCGGCAGCATGCACGTTCGGGCCCCGGAAGGGCTTCCCTCTGGAAAAATCTGGAGGGGGCCATCGCTGCTGTTATCTAGATAGCCTGGGGAATCCGCCCACGGGGCGCCCGGGACTCTCGGCACTACCCGGGCTGATCAAGTCAGATCCTTACTGAGCGCAATCCGTGGCTTCGCACGGGTGCCGGCTGCCCGATCCCCGGGCATCAGGCAGTCAGGCTCATCATGCACATCCGTTTTATCGGAAATCAGTACTGAAGGCGTGATACGTACTGTCCGTCGTATCATGGCTGATCATCCCCTTTTCGTGACTAGCATCACTGATCATGGGCGGGGCCCGGGAGGATTCCATCTGGAAAGGTCATGAGAAGGGCCGGCGCCAGTGGGATCAGCCTCAAGTCCACCGGATATTCTCGAACCCCCCCAAAACAGTCTCCTACTTTTGCTTTTGCTCTCCCTCTATTTCACGGGGGGTTTTGCCCCCACCACCATCTGCTCTCTCTGTCAAATTAACCACCCCAATTCTAAATTTTCCGTCATTCTTCCTTCTTAGCTGGTCTCCATCTGGGCCGGGGCCCAGCTTACTTTTTCCCCGGGGGCTGGCCCACTCGGGAAGGGTTCTGGGGTGGGCCCTTCGCCTTGGGCGCCGGGGCCCCTCTAAAAGTGTCAAACTTCTTTCGAAGTTTGATTGGTCCCCACTAAAACTTAGTCTCTTTTTCTCCCCTTTTTTCCACTGGCTCTCCTCATTCTTTTTTCTTGCATCTCTGATTAGCATATAAAAGTCGCCTAATCTCTCCTTAATACACTGGTCATGGGGGTGGTCTCCCGGCGTTATGCCCCAACAGGGACCTCAGGAGGCAATCTCAAAAACTAGCAGCCACGAAACCCCCCAATCAGCAGGAAAGGGGGGCTCACGTGGCGATCATGCTGCTCAACGGCAATAATCAAACCGGGGCCAGGCAGGAATCACGCAGCTCAGCTGGGTTTCTCAGATGGGGAAAGGAAAGGAATTTCCGCTCGCGGCCTTTGGGTGATCAAGTCGATCCGTGACTGAGCATGCCATCACTGGCTTCATGCACTGATCGTGATGGGATGCCCCTTGCGTGGGTGATCAAGCCGCACATGGGTCATCAGGCTGATCACTTTTATCGGCAATGATCAGTGGGCAGGGCTGATCGGGCATCCGCACATCCGTTATCTGCAATCCCCCCTTTCGCAGCCCGGGCGTGGTTTTGGCTGATCCTGATAGGGGTGATCAGTGACGGCGGGCCGAGCCGGCTGTGCGCCGATCCGTGGGTGATCAGGAAAGCCCCTATCGCTCAGTGATCACATACTGGTCGTTCCTGATCCTTTTATCATCCCCGGGGATCCCGTGCTGAAAACCTATCACGTGACTGCTGGATCCGTGGCTGATTCCCCCGATTCGTGACTGAGCATGCGATCATGCGGGGCGGAGGCATTCCCTCTGGACAAAGGGCGGGGAAGGGACTGGCTCGTGGGGTCGGGCCTCAGGGGTCCCCCCGGATTTCTCAACATCTCCCCAAAACCAAGTCTGCCTGCTGTATTTTTTGCTCTCCGTCTGTTTTCGGGGCGCCCCCCATCTCGCTCTCTCTGTCAAAGTTAAACACAGCCCCAATTCAAAGTTCCTTGTCATTCTTCCCCCCGCTGGTCTCCAGGGGTTTGGACCCCGCACTAATTTTGGGCTCAGACCCTAGAAGGTGTCGGGGTGGGATTATACCTTCGGGGGGCCCTCCCTAAGTAAAAAACCTTTTTCTTGAGTTTGTTGGTCTCAGCGAAAACGGCTCTCAGTCTCTTTTCTCCACCGATTTTCCTACTGAGCTCTCCTCCTTTTTCTTACATCTCTGATTCTATAAAAGTCGCCTGGCCATCCCCCAAATACCCCGGATCAGCTGGGGCTGGGCCCCGGGGGTCTCCAGGGACCTCAGGAGGGAGTCTCAAAAGGCAGCGAACCAACCACGCAATAGGGCAAAGCGAGGGCTGCGGGGGAAACGGGCTCAACTGGCTAATCAAACGGTGAAGGGGGAATCACGCGCTCGCTGGGTTTTCAATGGAGGGGAAGAACCCCCAGCTCACTGGTGGTCTGCAGATGGGCGGGGAATCATCGCTCGCAACCCATCGTGACTCTGGGGGCACGTCATGGTTGATCAGACAGATCCGTGACTGGCATGCCTGATCACGTGGGTTCGCACATCAAAGGGCGCCCATGCACTGATCGGGTTTTAAACGGGCCGTGCGTTCATCGCCCTGATCCGTTTTATCAGGCGGGATTTTCCGAGGCTCCCTGGGACGTGCCCCCACTGATCCCTGGCTGATCAGAACCGACCACCTGACTGGGCATCGGGGTTCCGTGGTGTCGTTCACCCGATCCGTTTTATCTGGGGATCACCTGGCTGAAAAGGGGCTGATCCGTATTATAAAGATCACTGGTGATCATGCCGTTTGGGGCTGGCGTCCTGATCTTCGGACACGGTGGGGCATTTCCTCTGGACAAAGTCCGGGGGGGAGGCTCGGCAGGCAAATCGGGGTGAGCCTCAGGGGTCACGGGTTTCTCCATCCCCCCCCAAAAAAAAGTCTGCCTCTTTTTGGGTTTTCTCCCTTTGGTTTTTGGGGCTGTCCCCAAAAACCATCTCCCTCTCTGTCAAAGAGTTAACTTCAATTCAAAAATTCCCTTGTCATTTCTCCCCGTCCTTCCCGCAGTCTCCATCTGGGGGGAACCCGCCTTTACTAATTTTGGGCTGCCAAGACCCTAGAATTCAGGGTAGGCCCTTCCGCTTTCAAAAGGGGCCTGCGCCTGAAAATTTCAAAATTCCTTTTTGGGGGTTTTGTGGTCTCGCTAAACCCAAACTCTCGTCTCCTCTCCCCGATTTTCCTCGGCTCTCCTCAACTTTTTCCCGCATCTCGTTACTTAAATATCTGGCCATTTTCTCCTTGAATACCTGGATCACCTATTTTGGGCCCCAAGGTGGCGGCCCCAACAGGGACATCGGGCGTACTCAAAGCGACGACCGAACCCGCAATCCGGGCGCGGCTGGGCTCGCGGGGCGAAACATGCTGCTCAACTGGCAAAATCAACGGTAAAGGCGGAATCCGCAGCTCGCTTCTGGTCTGCAGATGGCGGGGGGAATCACGCGGCCGGCCCGTGGGGTGGTCTGCAGGCCGCGGGTCCCTGGCTGATCAATACAGATCCTGACTGGCGCCGGTCCTGGGTTCATGCACTGATCTGACTGCTCCCTGACCCCGGCTGATGGGCCATCCGTGGCTCACTGCACTGATCCCCGTTTTTCAGGCGTGATCAGTACCTGCAGGCGCTAGGTTGACGCCCGTCCCTGGCTGATAAGAACCCCGGCTCGCGTACCGACGTCGTTCCGATCCCGGGTTTTTCATCGGGGATCCCCTGCTGAAAGGGGCCCGATCAAGGGGCTCCCTCTGATCCTGGCTGATCATCACTGATTGTGACATGCACCCGATCATTGCGGGCGGGGGGCATTCCCTCAGGACAAAGGGCGGGGAGGCTCCCTACACGGGAGGATCGGCCCCAAAGGGCCCCCCGGATATTCCAGCATCCCCCCAAAAAAAACCCGAGTCTGCCCCACTGTACTTTGTGCTTCCCTCTGTTTCTGGGCTCTCCCCCAACAATCTCTCTGTCGGGGTTAAACAGCTCCAAATTCATAAAATTCCCTTTTC
>NW_027219463.1:0-6259 GCF_027580195.1 Bos mutus
AAAATAGTCCATATAGCAAACATACATTATAAAGACAGAAAGGTGAGACAAAATCATACAAGAATGTGTGCATATTGACTTTGGAAGAAGATGGAGATTGAGCACTGATGACAAAGGTACAATAACAGATGAAACCATGTCTAGATCCACAGGGAAATACATTAATGAACTTTGCCTTTTTTCACCTAACATTTACTAACAAAGTCAAAGGAACTAATAGGCAATTCACAAAATGAAGTAACCATGACAGGAAGGAAGGAGGACAAAATTTTCAGACACAGCCTTGGTTTACTTTGTGTTCTTAACTGATAACACACTTCTGAGCATTTTTTGAAACCATGAGTTTCAAAGGACATCTCACCAATTAGGGGATGATGTCCTTGTACTTTTATAAATGCCTGGTTTCCAAATGAATAAGAATGAAGATGACACCATAAAGTGTGGGGTGGTCAACCCTCTGTCTGAAATAAAGGTTACATTCATCAATATTGCATTGGGTCAACCTCCTTTTCTAAATTTCAATGAAAACAGACAGAAACTGAACTATAAGAGAGGTACTTGAAAAGGATATTAAAGACCAGGAAAAGGATATTGAAGAGCAGAGTAAAGATATTCATCTGTCCACAATCCACTTGTAGAAGTTAAGTGAAGCTTCATTGTTATTTAATCACTAAGTTGTGTCCAACACATTTGTGACCCCATGGACTGTTGGACCAGATTCCTCTGTCCATGGGATTTCCCACGCAAAAATACTGGAGTGGGTTGCCGTTTCCTTCTCCAGGGTGTCTTCCTGACCCAGGGACTGGACCTGCGTCTCCTGCATTGGCAGGCAAACTCTTTACCACTGAGCCGGCAAGTAAGCCTGCATGTCAAGACTACAACATACATAATTTTGATACAGATCTGAATTAAATTATGTTTGAAATAAGAAAGTCACTGAAAACTGTCATTAAAAGATGTTAATATTTTAAGGATTATATTATGCTGCAGGAAAAAAAAATATTTGGCAACTTACTAGGGCAATAGTTTCTTGGGCTCTCATGTTGAGAACCAAGAGAAGAATGTGTTTAAACAACTGGATATTTCCTGGGATGTATATTTCTTCTCAAAACACTAAACAGAATTCAGGTTACTAAGACCATTAAAGTGTCATTCAAAATGTAAAGCCAAAAACAAATAGAAAGAAAGAGAGTACTATTGTTTGTAGAAAAAATTGCAAGAATAACATTGGAAATATTATTATACCTGGAAATGTATTCAGGCACAGTGGAAGAATGAGTATTGTTTATGGATCAAAAAATGAAAGCAGAATTTATATAGGCATTGAAGGGACAATGAAGAGGCAAACTTCATCAGCCTGTTAGCAATCTTCTCTGATCTCTGCGGGCTTCAGGAAATCTCATTGACCTACGTGTGGGCCCGAGATATGGGAACTGAGATGCGTCCTGGAAGATAAACAGGATGGAGTCCAGTTCCTTTCAACTTGATATCCTTTATATCATTAACTTTTAAGTAAGCCTATAGCAAGTTGCTAAAAGTAGATAAAAATTAAATAGAAATGAAATGATATAGAATGGAAAAGGAATTGAAATAGAATTTAGAAGGGGAAATTAATGAAGTGAACTCTCTATGGGGAAATCTCTAAGTAACATTGGAGAGGTAAAGGTAGACATTCAGAAACAGGACAATACAAAGAAAGCATGTGGATTATGAGAGTGGGAATGTCAAGCCTCAAGAAATCACTCATGTAAATGAAGTTTGTGAGAAACAAATTTTAGGATACTTACCATTTTTCCTCTGGGGTCCTTTAGAAAGATAAAATGGGAAATTTAAGGGCAATATCATGGAAATGGTACACCAAGAAACAAAATTTATTGTAAAAGTCATATTTAAATTTTAAGTATCCAAATGCAGATACACACACACACACACACACACACACACACACACACTGGCTTAGAGCTCACTTGGTTAAGATTCTCCAAAGGGAAATAAGTATAAAACATAAAAGTATTGTATTAATTGTGAAAAATTTAAAATAATAATTCTAAAGCTTTCAGTTAAAGAAATGTTCTTTACCTATATTGAATGCACTACTCTTGTTATTATTTGGCTTATTAGCTCTAATAAACACCTGTGCTTTTACTACATAGATGCAGTCAACTTCGTTACTGCTATACCTAAGAGAGATTGCACCAGGACAAATCACAGAATGTGGGAAATTGAGTGACAAAAAGATGAGACAGATTATAGAAGAATATTAGTATCCTGACTTTGAGGAAGATAATGATTGAGCATTGAAGACAAACGTTCAATGACAGAGGAAACTACGACTCAACACCCAGGTGTAGTACATTAGAAAGTAATGTACCCAATACATTAACAAGATCTTCCCTTTTATTGCCTAACAGTTACTGACAGTCAAAAGACAAATACAAAATTCACCCCAAAAGAAGTAACATGTCAGGAATGGAGGAGGACTAATTTTTCAAACACTGCCATCGTTTTCTGTGGGGCCTAACCAATACTCATTTCTGAAAATCGAAATCATGAGATTCAAAGCCCATTTCACGACTTAGAGGGATATACACTCTTTCTTGGTGGTTCAGATGGTAAAGAATCTGCCTGCAATGCAAGTGACCTATGTTCCATCCCTGGTTGGTAAGATCCCCTAGAGAAGGGAACGGTTATCCACTTCAGTATTCTTGCCTGGAGAATTCCATGGACAGAGGAGTCTGCTGGGCTACAGTCCATGGGGTCACAAAGAGCAGGACATGATGAGCGACTAACATTTGCACTTTTCACTTTTTTCATGTTGCACTTCCATATATGCCCGGGTTCCAAAAAGAATAAGATTGAAAATGACACCATGGAAAGAGATAGCATAGCTTGCCCTCAGTGATAAAAGTCATTTCAATAATTGGTCTTGCCTTACTCCATTGTCCTTTTTAAGAACATGCAGACAACAAAGAAAACTCATTTGTAAGAGAGGTACTTGAAAAGACATGAGGAGGGACCAAGTCCCTCTGTCCACAAATTTACCTGTAAGAGTAGTCATTTAACTCCTGTCAAATACATTTATTTGATATTACTGAGTTGAATTTTATTTGAAATAAAAATTGTCACTGAAAACTGTCTTTAAAGGATACCAAAATTATTAAAATTTTATCCACTTTTGGAAAAAAAAAATTCTCAGTGACTTCCCAGGACAATGGTTTCATTATCTTTTACATCAAAAATTGAGACTTGAAAGAGAATACAAACAAGTGAACATTTCCTGAGATACAAATATAATATTGGAAATCTTAAATTCAGGAGAGTTTGGATAAGATACTCAAGCTCAGTGGAAGAATGTGCCTCAAGTTTATGGATGAAGGAAGAATATCAGAATACACACAGGCTTTGAAGGGACACAGCAACTGCACTCTGTGGGCAGTTTCTCTCAACTCTGCAGGTTTGGGAAAGTCTCATTTGCTTAAATGTGGACTGGTGAAATTGGAATGTGATAGAGATGCTAACTAGGGAGGTGTCCTGGGAGACACACAAAGTGGAGTCCTAATCTAATGCTCTTCATCTCATAAACTTTTCAGTGAGCCTTATAACAAACCACCAAAAAAATAGAAAAAATAAAGACAAGGTTAATAGGAAATAAATGATACAGAATAACAGTAAAGAAATTGAAATATATTCTAGGTTGAGAAAATAAATGGAGAGAACTTTCTACGGGGAAGTCTATAAATAAAATCTGTAAATGTACACATCCAGGAGAAGGGCAAGACAAGGAAAAGCATTAAGTCTGGAAAGATAAGGGTGCAAGCAATTCAGTCATGTAATAGGGATTTGTGAATAACGAGTTTTTGAAATACTTACTCTTTGTTTTCTGAGGTTCTTCAAAAAAAAAAAAAAATGAAAAGTTTAAGGTCAATATCATGAAAATGGAAAACCAAGAAACAAAATTTATGCAGATACACAGACAGACATCACACACATAGGGGATGACATCTCACATTGTCAATAAAGGAATAGGAATCAAAAAAAAAATCATCTTAAGAAAAAACTATTAAAAGAATAGTTTTGAAGTTTATATTTGAATAATATTCTTGGGCATCCCTAGTGCCTAGTGCCTTCATGGTAAAGAATCTACCTGCCAATGCAGGAGACATGGGTTCAATCCCTGGCCCAGGAAGATCCCAGATACCACAGAGCAACTAAGCCCATGTGTCACAACTATTGAGCCTGTGCTCTGGAATTCGGGAACCAAAACTACTGAGCCCACGTGCCACAACTACTGAAGCTTGCACACTCTAGAGCTTGTATTCTGCTTGCAACAGAGAGAAGTCACTGCAATTAAAAGCCCACACACCACCACTAGAGAGTAGCCTCTGCTCTCTACAACTAGAGAAAAGCCCGCACAACGATGAAGATCCAGCACAGCCAAAAGCTAACTAAATAAAATTATACATATATATATATGTATATATATTCTTTAGCTTTTTTGCTATTTTGTCATAACAAGTGATTTGGTATTAGGAATATTGATTTATTTATTAAGTATATTATTTATTATTATTAATTATTTATCCATTAGGGTTATTAGTACTAACAAATTCTTTGGGTTGTTACATAGTAGATGGTGTCCACTTCATTATTATAATACCTAAGATGCCTTTGAAAACACAAATATTGACTTAACATCTTTGGCCAGTGTTGCAAAGGAAATGCAGGAGTTGTTTCCTGGATAATTCTATTCACATTTTTATCAACTGATGAATACATAAACTTTCATAATAGGAATTTCTATTTTAAATAATACCTAAGTGAAGTACTTCTTAATGGAATCAAATGAAAGAAGGGATTTAAGTACTAAATGACAGTTAAACTGTTGTAAAGCAAATGACTGAGCATATATTGGAAAAAATTCATACTTCAGAATCTTGAAAATGCAGACTTTTGAAATGTATAACTGCTAAAATTTAGTTAACCCAAAGGAAATGTCTGCCTAGATTGTATCAAGAAAAGAAATTACAGAAGAAGTAATGAGGGAAATTGAATAACAAAGGCAGAAGGCAGGCTTCATTTGGAAAGACAATCACAAGAGAAACCATATGCACACGCATGATGTAAGCCACATGCATGATGGTGTTGAGGAAGATGATAATTCAGTGCTGAAGACAAAGTTATGAGAAACACATGAGAGCTCACTTAGGTTCACAGTGAAATATGCTGTGAGACATGCCTTTTTCCATCTTCAATTTATTAATGGAATATAATAAAGGAAACAACTATACATTTAAAGTAAGAAGAAAATGGCAGAAAGAGAAGGAGGAGGTCAAATATTTTTTTAATGCTTCCTTGGTTTTCTCTTAGATTCAAACTGAAAGACATATAAGAATCCAAACCATATGGTTCATGTCCATCTCACTAATGAGAAATCATGCAATTTAAACTTCATACACTCTTTTCCCAAATGGATATACAATAGGAAACAGCCCAATAAGAGACAGATTACGAGTTCCTGCAGGTTAAGCAATATCAGCCTTTAGTATTGTGTTAGTCCTTCTAACTACATAAAAATAAATATATATATTTTAATACCATTAACAGACATACTGGAGATATATTTTAAAAGTGATGAGGAAACGAACAATAAAGGGACCCTTCTCTACATATGAGTTAATGGAGACTTAGGCATGTTTAGCCTCCTACAAAATATAAAGAGGTATCTCGTTAAGTTCAATTTCACTGAAATAAAAATGTAAATGAAAAATATCAAGAGAATACAGGTGGTAAAAGCTTAGTATACAAATTTACGTTTTCTGAAAAACTCTTTTAAAAGTTTCCAAGGAAAAATCACTATTCTTTTCACTAACACAACATTTCATTAATGAGAAATATGTTATGAAATGAACTTTCTTTAAGGCTCTTTAATTTCCTTCTGGGAAATTCTTAAACACGTTAAGAAAAAATGCAGTTTTCAAAAACTAGCAATTTTGAAAGAAAACAAAATATTAGGTAAAACATTGATTAACCTCAGAACAAATGGTTAATAAGATCCAGGTTTATTGGAGAGTTAGCTTAGAGCTCACACTTGACCAATGAATGACATCAGAATTTATAGTCTTTGGAGGAGCAGAAGGTGGAGAAGCTTTACTTGGCAAATTCGGAGTTTTCTTTTCACTTAAGTTTTGGGTCAGTATCAATTGTATGGATATTGTCCCTTGAACTTGACAGGTCATAGAAATTCTACATCAGTAGTTAT
>NW_027219464.1:300000-438131 GCF_027580195.1 Bos mutus
TCTTCATTGACTACACTAAAGCTTTTTGACTGTGTGGATTACAATAAACTGTGGAAAATTCTAAAGAGATGGCAATACCAGATCACCTTACCTGCCTCCTGAGAAACCTGTGTTCAGGAAAAGAAGCAATAGTTAGAACTGGATATGAAACAACAGACTGGTTAAAAACTGGGAAAGGAGTATAGCATGGCTGTATATTGTCACCTTGCTTATTTAACTTCTATGCCAAGTACATCATGTGAAATGCTGGGCTGGATGAAGCACAAGCTGGAATCAAGATTGCCAGGAAGAATATTAATGACTTCAGATATTCAGATAACATTACTCTTAGGGCAGAAAGTGAAGAGGAACTAAAGAGCCTCCTGATGAAGGCCAAAGAGGAGAGTGAATTAGGTGGCTTAAAATTCAACATTCAAAAACTAAGATCATGGCTTCCAGTCTTATCACTTCATGGCAAATAGATGGGGAAACATAGAAACAGTGAGAGACTTTATTTTCTTGGGCTCCAAAATCACTGCAGAGGGTGACTGTAGCCTTAAAAGACGCTTGCTCCTTGGAAGAAAAGCTTTGACAAACCTAGATAGTGTATTGAAAAGCAGAGACGTTAATTTGTCAACAAAGATCCATCTAGTCAAAGCTTTTGTTTTCCAGTAGTCATGAATGAATGTGAGAATTGGACCATAAAGAAGGCTGAGTGCTGAAGAACTGATTCTTTCAAACTGTAGTGTTGGAGAATATTCTTGAGAGTCCCTTGGGCTGTAAGGAGATCAAAACAGTCAATCCTAAAGGAAATCAACCCTGAATATTCATTGGAAGGACTGATGCTGTAGCTGAAGCCCCAATACTTTGGCCACCTGATGTGAAGAGATGAGTCATTAGAAAAGACTCTGATGCTGGGGAAAATTGAAGGCAGGAGGAGAAGGGGACGATAAAGGATGAGATGGTTGGATGGCATCACTGACTCGATGGACATGAGTTTGAGCAAACTCTAGGAGATGGTGAAGGACAGGGAAGCCTGGCGTGCTGTAGTACATGGGGTCGCCAGGAGTTGGACATGACTGAGCAACTTAACAACAACAAAAAAACATACCCATCTGTCTTTGTGCATATATATTCACCAGTGCAACAAAATGTATTTGTTACAAGAAATGGTAACCCACTCCAGTATTCTTGCCTGGAAAATCCTCATGGTCAGACAAGCCTGGCAGGCTATAAGTCCATGGGGTGGCACAAAAGTCAGACACAACTTAGCAACTAAACAACAACACCTTCAGCACCTATAACCACAGGAGTTCACGGTGACAATCCTGTGGGTTATGCCCTTCATCAACATCTGTCACCTCCCCAGCCCCTCCCTCAGGCTGGCTGCCTGTCCTCTGGAGCATCAGGTTTTGCAGCAGGTTGACTCGTCTTATGTCCACATTAAAGCTTTCAGAACAGTCACCTGCTTTCCGGAAAGGAAAGAGGTACAGGGATTCCTTAGAGATTTTGGGGGTTTAGTTCCAGAACACCAGAATGTAGTGAATATCACAATAAAGTCAGTTATACAAAATTTCTGGTTTCCAAGGGTGTATAAATGTTCAGACTACACTGTAGCCTAGCAAGTGTGCAGTAGCATTATGCCTGAGAAAGCAATGTACAGACCTTAATTTAAAAAATAATTTATTGCTCATGGGTGTACCTATGGGTGATTCTGTTGATGTTTGACAGATAACAACAACATTCTGTAAAGCAATTATCCTTCATTAAAAAAATAAATTAAGAAAAATAATAATAATAAAAATTAATTGCTAAAAAATACTAACCATCATTGGAGACTTCAGCAAGTAACACTGAAGATCACCGATCACAGATCACCATAACAAATGTAATGACAGTGAAAACCTTTGACATATTGTGAGAATTACCAAAAGATGACAGACATGGAGTGAGCAAATACTGTTGGAAAAATGGTACCTGTAGACTTTCTCAACTTGCTTGACAAACTGTTAATTTAAAAAAAAAAAAAAAAAAAAAAAAAAGCACTATCTAGGCTATTCTTGGGCTTTCCTGGTGCCTCAGACAGTAAAGAATTTGCCTGCAATATGAGAGACTTGGGTTCAATCCCTGGGTTGGGAAGATCCCCTGGAGAAGAACAGCTACCCACTCCAGTATTCTGGTCTGGAGGGTTCCATGGATAGGGGAGCCTGGCAGGTTACAGTCCACGGGTCTCAAAGAGTCAGATATGATTGAGTGACTTTCACTTTCAGTCTAAAGACTTAAATGTAACATCTGACATTATAAAACTCCTAGAAGGAAAGCTAAACAGTAAGGTCTTTAAACAGGTCTTGATGATGATCTTTTGAATATGACTCTAAAAGCAAAGGCAAAAATAAACAAGTGGGACTTTATCAAACTAAAATGAAAAGGAAACCTACTTAAATGGAATTAAATATTTGTAAATTATAGATATGCTAAGAGGTTAATATCCAAAATATATTTTAAAAACTCATATACCTCAACATAAAAAAAAAAAAAAAAAAAAAACTGATTTAAAAATGGGCAGAGAATCTGAATAGACATTTTTCCAAAGTAGGCAAACAGGTAGCCAACAGGTATATGACCAGATGCTCAACCTCACTACCATTAATGAAATGCAAATCAAAACTACAGCAAGATATTACTTCACATCTGGTAGGATGGCTGTTATCAAAAAGACAACAAGTAGCAAATGTTGGCAAGGATGTGTAGAAAAAGAAATCCTTATGTATTATTGGTCAGAATGTAAATTGATACAGCTACTATGGAAAATATTATGGAATTTGTTTTCTTTTAATTTAACATAATAAATCTATTATGTTAAATCTATTTTAAATAAAAATTTTGAATAAAATTTAAAATAAAAAAAAAAAAAAGCACTATCTGGGAACTTCCATAAAACAAGGTACGCCTGTATTTCTAAAGCAAGCAATAAAGAAACTGATTCAAAAATCAAAGGTTTGAAAAAACATTATTTGTTATTTGTGATGATTTGCTGAATTGAAAACCAACTGGTAATCAGAAGCTCTAGAACAAAATATAAGGTTTACACCTGGGATGGATGGAGCACAGAGGACAATCCCCAACTCTGAAGCTGGGGGATGCATGTCTCTTAGTCCTAAGGTCTAATCCTACTATTCCTACAAGAGCAGTCAGCAACCACAACCAGCTTGAACCAAGATGTAAACAAGTGGCTGAGTTTACATCTCCTGGTGGGACCTCCCTCTGACATTACTGATGACCTCAATCAGGGAGCCCTAAACTGAAGGACTCCCAAGACAGGAGTGGGAAGGGTCCCTCCACAGTGAAGGACAAGGTCATCACACAAAACAAGTCCAGTCATTGCAAAGGTGACAGACTTCAAAGAAAATCCTTCCATTTCCCTTCTCCTTCCATCTTCCCCATTCACCCAGATGCTCAGTCTCCACACCCAGACACCAGCATTGAATCCTGTCTTCCCCCTCAGATCTCACGTTTAATCCATCACTTGGCCCCACTTCCTCATCTCCCCCAAACCCAACCATCTCACCACTTCCACTGCAGGCACCTCAGTCTCAGCCAAGAGAAGGCAAAACTACAAGAGAGAGGGAAAACTGCATTTGGACAACTGAAGACCATCATTGTGGTTTTGGCTGTGAAGGAAGGAGGGAAAAGAGTGGGGAAAAAAACTAGAAAGGTGAGGAGGGACCAGGCGGTAAATTGCTTTGTTAAACCACATTAAAGATTTGTTCAAAGACACTGACCAATTGAGAAAAATTTGAGGTTACAGAAATTTACCAGGAGATAGGCTTCCCTGGTGGCTCAGATGGTAAAGAATCTGCCTGCAACGTGGGAGACCCGGGTTAAGTCTCTGGGTTGTGAAGATCCTGTGGAGAAGGGAATGGCAACCCATTCTAGTATTCTTGCCTGGAAAATCCCATGGACAGAGGGGCCTGGTGAGTGACAGTTCATAGGGTCACAAAGAGTTGGATACAACTGTAAAGTAATGCTCAAAATTCTCCAAGCCAGGCTTCAGCAATATGTGAACCGTGAACTTCCTGATGTTCAAGCTGGCTTTAGAAAAGGCAGAGGAACCAGAGATCAAATTGCCAACATCCGCTGGATCATAGAAAAAGCAAGAGAGTTCCAGAAAAACATCTATTTCTGCTTTCTTGACTATGCCAAAGCCTTTGACTGTGTGGATAACAATAAACTGTGGAAAATTCTGAAAGAGATGGGAATACCAGACCACCTGATCTGCTTCTTGAGAAATTTGTATGCAGGTCAGGAAGCAACAGTTAGAACTGGACATGGAACAACAGACTGGTTCCAAATAGGAAAAGGAGTACATCAAGGCTGTATATTGTCATGCTGTTTACTTAACTTATATGCAGAGTACATCATGAGAAATGCTGGACTGGAAGAAATACAAACTGGAATCAAGATTGCCGGGAGAAATATCAATAACCTCAGATATGCAGATGACACCACCCTTACGGCAGAAAGTGAAGAGGAACTCAAAAGCCTCTTGATGAAAGTGAAAGTGGAGAGTGAAAAAGTTGGCTTAAAGCTCAACATTCAGAAAACAAAGATCATGGCATCCGGTCCCACCACTTCATGGGAAATGGAGAAACAGTGGAAACAGTGTCAGACTTTATTTTTCTGGGCTCCACAATCACTACAGATGGTGACTGCAGCCATTAAATTAAAAAACACTTACTCCTTGGAAGGAAAGTTATGACCAACCTAGATACCATATTCAAAAGCAGAGACATTACTTTGCCAACAAAGGTTCGTCTAGTCAAGGCTATGGTTTTTCCTGTGGTCATGTATGAATGTGAGAGTTGGATTGTGAAAAAGGCTGAGCGCCAAGAATTGATGCTTTTGAACTGTGGTGTTGGAGAAGACTCTTGAGAGTCCCTTGGACTGCAAGGAGATCCAACCAGTCCATTCCGAAGGAGATCAGCCCTGGGATTTCTTTGGAAGGAATGATGCTAAAGCTGAGACTCCGGTACTTTGGCCACCTCATGTGAAGAGTTGACTGGTTGGAAAAGACTCTGATGCTGGAAGGGATTGGGGGCAGGAGGAGAAGGGGACGACAGAGGATGAGATGGCTGGATGACATCACTGACTCGATGGACGTGAGTCTCAGTGAACTCCGGGAGTTGGTGATGGACAGGGAGGCCTGGTGTGCTGCAATTCATGGGGTCACAAAGAGTCAGACACGACTGAGCGACTGATCTGATCTGAGCAAGTAACACACATGAGTAAGTAAAGCATTAAATACATTGAAAACACTTTGAAAACAGAAACAAAGCTGATTGGTTCAGGGGATACAGACGTTTGCATCTGTGAATCAGGTGCTGAGAGATAAGACTGAGGACTGACCAGCAGAGAGGCTTTCCAAATTCTGTCTTTCCTCACTGTTTCCCTAACCAATCACACATTTCAAAGTGACATTATTTCTAAGAATTAGATAATAAAAATAATCTGCTACTATTAATGCTGTAATACCAAAAACCAAAAATAAAGCCTCAGGGTACATTTAGGAACAAAGAATTTATTTGAACCGACCCCTAACTGAGATAGATCAAGCTATCTTTCTGCTGCTACCTCTAAGGCCTGACAAAGGGCTTGAAACAGGTAAATTTTACAGCATCATTTATTTATTATAGAAGAAGGATGCTTTGGGAGACAGTCTTCAAAATATACAGTGTTAAGAGACAAGAACAACAAAGCAACAAGGAAAAAGTAGAAATGAGAGGCTACTTTTCCAATTAGCATTCAAGAACACAAAATGAGGGTCTAAGAATACCAGGTGCTAAAAAACATTTCTGGAATTTGAGCTACTGTCCTGTGTGTGTGTGTTAGTTGCTCAGTCATGTTCGACTCTTTGCAACCCCACAGACTGGGGCCCACCAGGCTTCTCTGTCTATGGGATTCTCCAGTTAAGAATACTGGAGTGGATTGCCATTCCCTTCTCCAGAGGAACTTCCCAACCCAGGGATCAAATGCTGGTCTCCTGCATTGCGGGCAGGTTCTTTACCATTTGAGCTACAGGGAAGTCCTTAGGATTTAACCCAGTCCCTCATCAAAGTTTGCAGTTGGAGTCAGCTTCCTACTGAGCTGCTCTAGTCCAGACAACTGGCTACCCTATTGGAGCCTAGAGCATCCCTTTGGTTGGGAATGCCCCATTCCTATTGTCAGACTCCCTGGAGCTCACTTCTCTGTATGTCCAGCTTGGCGAGTGAGGCTACAGGCACTGCTTCAATGCTGACAGCCTGATACCTACTCAATGCCCCCATTGATGATCCATCTGACAATGCATGTGAAGTGGGAGGCGCGGTGTGATATTCCAGAAACTCTCCAAGAAGTCAAAAGAGACAGTTAATTTATCATAAGATGTAAGGAAGTTTGGATGTTACTATTAATTATTGATTATTATTAATTTTGTATGGACCATCAAAATACCTAAATATATTTTGCATTCATTTGGGACTGACTTCCCTTGTAGCTCAGACAGTAAAGAATCTGTCTGCAATGCAGGAGACCCGGTTTCAATCTCTGAGTTGGGAAGATTCCCTGGAGAAGGGAATGGCTACCCACTCCAGGATTCTTCCTTGGAGAATCCCATGGACAGAGAGGCCTACAGTCCATGGGGTTGCAAAAAGTTAAACATGACTGAGTGACAAACCGTGTTTTCTATATTATTTTATAAAGCCACATTCTAACATTTACTGAAACTCGTCAAGAAACAGAGGGAAACAACAAAGAAAGAAGACGAAAAGAGATGAGGAATAGAGGGAGGAAGGAAAAGAAGATAAGGAAGGAAATAATAAATTACTGGGAGGAAAGAGCCAATCTAATCTGGAGGGAAAATACTAGACAGATGTCCAGAGACCAAAGCTTGGAGCCTACTGCATGTGTAGTGCCTGGATCTACTGTGTAAGAGACTTGTTGGTTGTTTATCTACAGTCTTTCAGCCTTGATTTGCTTCCTTTCTAAACTCTCACCTGTGATGCACAGGTTGGGTCTCTGCAAGTCACATTTCAGAGGCTCTTTGGCAAGCTGGCCTTTTTTTAGGTTTTGCCAGTAAGCGGGCACTAGAGGGAGACTGACAGTGGGACAGAGCTAATCTATCTGACTTGGCTGTTCCTGCAGTGTCACCTCAGCAGTGGGACCTGACTCCAGCTCCGAGCTTCTATTAGCACATGGAGAAATAGCCACATCCTGCTTCCTCAGCACATACAACCAGCAATTAGGCAGTGACCTCTCCTTGGAGGCTTGAGCACCAGCTGTAGGGCCTCTCTTCTGAGTTCTTAGGTCTGGAAATCTGTTCTAGGACATGATAGCTGCTTCCTAAAATAATTACCCTAGTGCTTCCTTTCCTTTTTCTAGCCTCTAATTCTTACGTAGGAAATTTCCTATATTAAATCCTTTCAGCTGAAATACTGTTTTTCTCATGAGGCCCTTTCTTCTCACGGACTCCCTTCTGACAGCAAGAGCTGAAAAATTCTGCAAACTTAGTCAACAATCTTAGTCCTGGCAATCTAAATAAGAGGTTAATTTTTTCATTAAGGAAATCAAACAATGCTGAAAGAACTGTGACACAGTGAAAATGACTGTGATCCACCCTCTTGAAATATGGAGCTATAACTTGGGTTTGGAATATTTTCAAGGCTGGACATCTTAAAAAATGACAATTCAAATATAAGAATATTATACGAAAATATAAGGTTATTAGATATATTATCTAATAGCACATTTTGAAAGTAAAGTTAAATACTTGAGTTATTTTCAAGAATGAGAGGAGAAAATTAAATTACTGGAGGTTTCTATCAAGTTTTACAAGGAAGGATCAGTTGAAAAGTTGAATATAAATGGAAAGAACCGATATGGTAAGGGTCTTACCGATATCCATTCACAGTCAATAACGGTGCTCAACCTGTGTGTGATGGTTAGCACAGTGCACTCAGAAAATTTCTCATGGATTTTTTTTTGTATTAACTCATCTGTTCTGGAATCAGAGAAATTGATATACTTCAGTGAAGGCAGGAAAAGCAGACTAAAGAGTTAAAAATTAAAAACCAATACTTTAACATATAATCTTGTTCCTAAAAAACTAAGTATAAAAAGTCTATTTGGGGAGGGAGGAGGGTTCAGGATGGGGAATACATGTATACCTGTGGTGGATTCGTTTTGATATTTGGCAAAACTAATACAATTTGTAAAGTTTAAAAATAAAATAAAATAAAAATATGGAGGGAGAAGGATGAGGAAGAATAATAAAAAAAAAGAAATTTACTATTTTTCATAAAATGATGGAAAACAGTCTTCCCTTGAAATTGCATAACAACATTAACAGCATATAACTTCTTCCCTTGTTTTCCTTTGTTTGGATTAATATTATTAAGAGATATCTGTGGGCCAAAGAGAGCATAGAAACATTTCTCAGCATCACTAAATGTTTTCCATTTACCACATTTACAATTTGGATTCCAGGTTTCATGGACCTCAGCTCCATACCTTGGATCCACATTGGATGTGGCTTTGTCAAGAATCAATATCTTATTTTTCCTGAGAATAGCCCTGGCAAGGCACACTAGTTGTCTCTGTCCAACACTCAAGTTCAATCCTGATTCTGCTAATTCAGTATCCATTTTACCAGGAAGACCTTGGATGGTTTCTTTAAGTTGTACCTGTGGATACAGAAAGAACATTTTCCTAAATAAACTGCTGCTGAAGTAGACAAATCTCTTAGACATTAGAGCTTTGAAGTCCTCCCAACTTCTTGTGTATCTTGTATGTACAGCCAGGTGATGGGAAGAGCTGTTTCCAATTAGTGTTCACTGAGAAAGATGGTGGGTAGAGTCAAGTCAGGACAGAAAGATTTCAAAGTCCCCGATCCCTGCCACAGGCTATCCACCAACAACCCCCACCTAGGACTTAGTTCAGAAAGTCTCTCAAAAATTGAAGCTATTTCTCCCAATGTGGCTTAAACAGAAAATCTAAAAGGATCTTTATGGTTGAATCAACTTTACCAAAGTACATTTTGCATAGGAGTTGGTACACTAAAAGGAAACTTAAAAAAACTACAGAAAGTTTTTTTCTCTAAAGATATATTTTTATTAATTTTACAAAATCTTTAAAATTTTGTAATGTTTAAAATAATACAAATTTAAACAATGGAAAACTCCATCTAATACTTTAGTAATCCTGGAACCTTTCCCATGTTTAATCCGATAAATGGTGGACCAGTCAAGTGCATTTTTTTCAATATCATAAATGTCTTTCAGTGAATGAAAACTCACAAGAAACAAGATACAATATTATATCTTATCTCCCCCACAATATGGATATAGGTGATGTTTATATTAATCTATCTTCAAAAAATTTTATTCATAAGATTAAAAACACAAAGCTTTAACCACCAAATATAATCTGAAAATACACTTGGTAGTAGGGGTCAGTTCAATGAATTCTGGAGAAATACAATGGAGCAAGAAGCAAACCCAGGCTGTATTTGAAGTTAAAGAACAAAGAAGAAATACACTTCAAATTAAGAAACCAATAGATTGATGGCCAAAAAGTTATTTGACATACTACAATGTCAGATAACAACACACCGAGGGTGAATGAGTAGCATTTTTGTGATATCCTAAATGCTGGAGCACTTCCATGAATGTGATCCTGAACTGTGCTCCTGATGGAGTCCAGTCCCTAGAAAGCAGAATTCTGAGTTAGGATTAAATATGGTATTGGTATTTAGTGTCAGCATAAAAGGTGTACAAACTCTAAAGGGTAAGATTTGGTCTATGGTACAAGTGATTGGTCTTTGTTAAGACTGACATCCTGAGTTTGAAGAAATAATCTCATATTTACTCCTGAGTTGGATGACATCATACAACTAATCTTTTTTTTCCCCTTCTCCTTCAGGTTGTCCATATCTGCTTCATGATGAATAAGAGTTGTAAGGGGAAATGTTTTTCATAAAATACTGTTTTCTGAGACTCTCTATTTATTTATGAATCAGGGATGGTTATGAGAATAATATGAATATCAAAGCCCTCTGTAGTGTAATCATAAAATCAAGGTATAAAGTATTAGGATGGAAGAAAAGGACAACAGAGCAGTAGACAATAATAATTAAAAGTTACAACTGGAGAATCTGAACACATTATAGTATAATATTATTTTTTTTTTTTGAGATAATTGTGTTAGATTACACAAGAGAATGTCCTTGAAAAGGATCGAGATTGTATCTCTTGATGACTGTGATAGACCCAAAATCTGAAACTATGCCTATCTAAGAAGTTCTCAGAGATATTTGTTCACTGTGTAAAGGCAGAAGTGAATCTAATCTTGTGACATATCTGTTCCTATAAATTAGAAAGTAAATCCATATAGACAGCTTACATATAACACAATTATTATGTGTAAAAGGATTATATTCTTATAACAATTAACTGGCTCCAGAATATCACAACATCATATTGTAAACTGTGGAAAGCACATAAAAATTTTTAATTTAAGAAAAATGGAGCTAATAATACTATTGAAAACTATACATCTCAATATAGAATACTTCAGATCATTTTTGAGTTTGGGAAATAAGAGAATATAGCAAAACTGAAGAATAATAAACTGAGCTTATAAGGTACCCTATTTCTATCATCATTACCATTTTTAAAGTAACCCACTGTGTAGTGTATCTAGTAGGTGCCAATGCCTCTCACAGGAGGTTAATACAGATGTCAGATGGTTCCCATATTTCATGGAACCTTCTTACTTCTCAAAAAGAAAGGTTGGTGCAGGCTGGAAGGAGACAGGGAAATGCAGTCAACTGATGGGGAAAAGCTTTTACTAGAGCAGGACCAGCAGTAAAGGAAGTAAAGGGGGAGCCCGTTTACCTAATAAAAGGCTTCAGGAAATGGACATGTGAGCTGTCCCACAGCAGGGACTGAACCACAGGTTCCTGATACACAGGCTGCTGATGCCCATATTTCTGTATCTTAGTTTCCTATGTGATGAGACCTACTTGTGTCCTAACAGAGATACTATCAATGCTGGGTTTGTGTAACACAAAATTTTTTAAAGAAATAAACCATACTTTTCTGAAATGTAGACATCAACCAAACATCTAGTACCTATTTATTAAGTGCTACTTTTTAAAAGCAAAAGACTGAGCTAGGTCCTATGAGAAATTAGAAGTCTGTCTATGATTTAGAAGTCTAGAGTTTCTGCTATCAGTAGAATCAATTTGCAAAACTAGGGCTAATACACAAAATAGCTAGTATTAAAATATACAAGCCAACAGCAACTCAATAGTCAAAATTTTTTCATGCAAGGGTAAGAAAATTCAATGAAGTAGAGCAAGGAGAAACATGATACAAATAACAGAAAATACTCTAGAAATTAGCCTATCCATATAAAAACTAAGCCAAAACTCCAGGATTCTGTTACTTGCATTCATGCTGCAGCATTAAAATGATATAATCGTCAATAAGTAATCATCATCACATTCCACTATATAATTTGCCTTTATAAACACTTTCTTATGAAACTTCATAGTATTTTATTGGTATGATCTTGTTTATCTTTCAGTTAATAATGAAAAACTATCATTTCCACTTAGATATCCCCTAAGGCTAGAGGAAAAAAATGAACATTGGCTGGTAATTAGGATAATTAATTTACTAGGTCACTAATCAGAGAAGGCACCCCACTCCAGTACTCTTGCCTAGAAAATCCCATGGACAGAGGAGCCTGGTAGGCTGCAGTCCATGGGGTCATGAAGAGTTGAACACGACTGAGCGACTTCACTTTCGCTTTTCACTTTCATGCATTGGAGAAGGAAATGGCAACCCACTCCAGTGTTCTTGCCTGGAGAATCCCAGGGACGGGGGAGCCTGTTGGGCTGCCGTCTATGGGGTCGCACAGAGTCAGACACGACTGAAGCGACTTAGCAGCAACGGCAGCAGCAGGTCACTAATAGAATTTGATCCCACAGTTTTAATGTCTAGTTTAGTGCTCTGCTAAGGACAAAATAATGTATCTAGTTGCTTGGGGTTCTATAGAAAAAGTTAAAATGAAAACATGAGGCATTATAGTGTTGGTTTTCATTATCAGTACACACATTTTAAGTGTACCCATTTCATCACTGTTCTCCTAGAAAGTAAACAAAGTTAGCTCAAGTGATAAGCTTCCCTTAATTACCTGCAATGCTACAAATGTACACACACAGATACTGATGCTAACAAGTTAATTACATTACATAAATTACCTCTTCCAAGACATTCCACAGTTCTTCTCCCAAATACTCATTAAAGGGATCCAGATTTTTCCTCACTGTTCCAGTGAATAAAACAGGTTCCTAAATACCGCAAAATAGTAAATGTTATTACCATAATCTCTTTTCATTTTAAACCAACGTTTATAGAAAAGAATGAAAATATAAAATATCAAAATTCTCTGCAATTATTAACAATAAAGTTGCAAATGAATGTTTACAAAACAGTATCTCTAAAGTAATTTTCCATTGTATGAAGTGTGCTACACATTATCCTCTGGATTATTAAACACTAAGAGAAGAAAGTGTTGAAGAAGCATTTTCATCCTAAGGAAAAAAAAAACTGAAGAAGAGAAAGAAAATTTTTATTTTATTTTTTAAATTGCCATTCTGGTAATAAATGTCTGCTTAAAGACATACACAAACTGAGGATATAATTACATGAGAAACTTTACATCAAGATTTATGTTAATTAACTGTCAATCCTGGCATGATACTGGGAAATACCAAGACAACGATTCAGCACAAGCTGAATTTTGTGCCTCAAGGCAAAAGTGTTAAATTTTTTCACATTTGCACTGAACAATAAAGTAGGCTATTTTCTATGCTAGTCAAACAGCCTTCTGGGATTGGGGACTCTCTCCACATGCATGAATGGAACATCCCTACACATGCAAAGAGAACATCAGCTCCTGGGGCCTGCGGCTCCTCTGTCCTTGGAGAGATCTCCTCTGATTCTGCACCAGGTGATCCCCACGTTCTCTCACCTGTGCATCAGGATGACCTGCCTCACAGAACCTCATTACTAACTGCAATGTCAGGATGACCTGAAACCCATTGTGACATGAGCCAGGATAAAATTATTTTCATTGAAATAGTTCTTCCTATTCATCTGCATCAAGAGGAGCCACACATAAATTAATCTGGAAATATATGCCTTTCTGGGTTTCAAGAGAGAATCTTGTACAAAAGGTCATGTAGACCATTTACATTTTCTACTGGAAGGCTCTAGTAAGCCAGGCCACAGAATATGAGCAACAGAGAGGAGCCCAACTGGCTCCTTTCAGTGAAGGAGGCAGGACAAGGGGAGGCACACTTGTGGGTACAAGAGGAGACCTGACGCTTCCACAGTGCCCGGAACTGCTCAGAATCCCCACATTCAAATCCTGCCTGGCCTTGGGGCGGACTTGCCTCCTCCTTTCACAAAAGCCTGAGAAGAAAGATGCAGAAGACAAGCATTTCTTTTCTCCAGCCATGAAGAAAAATGACACTCAGAGAGCCTCTTGTACCTTCTTTCCTTATTATCTTAAAGTCTGATGAGAGAAAAATGGATGCAGAAGACACAGGGCATGTCACCAAAAAAGACATATCCCTAAACAAAATCTAAATTTCAAAAGACATTATAAAGGGAGTTTCATTTGCACAAAGTTAATTAAGTGGCCAACATTCCCCCAAAGCACTTAAAATCACTGGTCACAGGATGTTTCAAAATGATTGTTGTATTGAACTGAAAAATACTGAGACCCAAATTTAAAGTCTCCCTTAAAACTCTGAAATTTAGGATCAAAGACTACCCAAGTATCTAAGCAATGGTAAAAGTTCCTTGTCAGTGGACTAATAATTATTTTACTTCAGATAAAAAAAAAAAAATTCTTAATTTTTGCAGTTATCAACTCTAAGTTTCAAACAAGCAGGCTATTTCTCTCCCTTTAGCTGTCTTCATGAGGTTTAGACAAATGACGTGGCCCAACAAGGGGAGGCTGGTCCCCAATATTTCTCCCTTTCCTTTGACTCTCCTCCACCTCTGGGCCCCAAAATGAAGAAGGGACTCTTGAAGGACTAGTGTTTGAGGAGATTTGTTGTTCAGTCACTCAGTCATTCCTGACTCTGCAACCCCACGGACTGCAGCACTCCAGGATTCCCCGTCCTTCACTATCTAACAGTTTTCTCAAATTTGTAAAGGAACAGAAAGAGGCCAGGTTAATAAGCCAGCTTGGAGCCCAGCTGGGAGAAGTGAGATGGGGTCTCTTTGCTTATAACAGTGACAAGAATGTTTCTTCTTAGCCTATCACAGCTTATGTGACCTGAATAGTTTTTCCTTCAGGTTTCTCTCATATAGAGCAAATTTACATCCTGTAAGAGGTCTAAGGTTTGAAGTGTCCACCAAACCTTTAGCTGCAGAAAGCAGGGGCTATTCTCTAGTTGGAATGTGCAGGCTTCTCACTGCAGGGCTTTTCTTGCTGCAAAGCACAAGTTCTAGGTGCATGGGCTTCAGTAGTTGCAACTCCTGTGCTCGGCAGTTGCGGGGCACAGTCTCTAGAGCACAAGTTCAATAGTTGTAGGGCACAAGCTTAGCTGCTCTGTGGCATGTGGGATTTTCCCAAATCAGGGATCAGACCCATATCTCCCACACTGGCAGGCAGATTCTTTACCACTAAGCCACCGGGAAAGCCCTGTGAATGTAAACTGATACAGCCACTATGGAGAACAGTATGGTGGTGGGGGTGGTTTAGTGACTAAGTGGTGTCTGACTCTTGTGACCCCATGGACTGTAGCCCCACCAGGCTCCTCTGTCCATGGGATTCTCCAGGCAAGAATATTGGAGTGGGTTGTCATCTTTTTCTCCAAGAGAACAGTATGGATATTCCTTACAAATATAGGAATAAAACTACCATATGACCCAACAATGCCACTACTGGGCATATATCCTAAGAAAATCCTAATTCAAAAAGACTCATGCACCCTAATGTTCACAGCAGTACTATTTACAATAGCCAGGATATGGAAACAACCTAGGTTTCAGGTGGACAGATGAATGGATAAAGAAGTTGTGATACATATATACAATGGAATATTATTACTCAGTAACAAAAAGGAATGCGTTCTAGTGAGCTCTAGTGAACTCACCTCACTAGAACTGAATGAGTTCAGTTCTAAGTGAATCTAGAGCCTGTTACACCGAGTGAAGTAAGTCAGAAAGAGAAAAACAAATGTTGTATTAATTAATGCATATATTGCATAATTAATGCATGTAATTCATAATAAATAATGTATTAATTAATGTATATACATGAAATCCAGAAAAAATGATATGATGAACCTATTTGCAGAACAGGAACAGAGACACAGACATAGAGAACAGACTTGTTGATACACAGAAGAGGAAGGTGAGGGTGGGAAAAATTGAGAGAGTGGTATTGACATATATACCACCATGTATAAGATAGCTAGTGGGAAGGAACTGTTTAATGCAGAGAACTCGACTCAAAGCTCTATGATGACCTAGAGAGGTGGGATGGTGGGATGGGGGAGGGAGGCTTAAGAAGGAGGGGATACATGTGTATATATGGCTGATACAGGATTGAGGGCAGGAGGAGAAGGCGGCGACAGAGGATGAGATGGTCGGATGGCATCACCGATTCAATGGACCTGAATTTGGGCAAACTCTGGGAGATGGTGAGGGACAGAGAGGCCTAGCATCCTGCAGTCTGTGGGGTCACAAAGAGTTGGACAAGACTTGGCAACTGAACAACAACAAAAATAACAGCATGGCTGATACATGGTGTTGTACAGCAGAAATAAACACAACATTGTAAAGCAATTATCCTCCAATTAAAAATAAATTTAAAAAAGAATCTGAAAAAAAGCATATGTGTAACTGAATCACTTTGCTGTACATCTGAGACTAACACAATATTGTAAGTCAATTAAACTTCAATTTAAAAAGAAGAGTTATATGCTTTATTTATATAAGCAATGTTCAACTTTTTCATATAGTTTAATAGTTCTAAAATTTGAATGGTGGAGGAGTGTTTGCATGTAATTATTCACCTTTATAAGCTGTAGATGTTTTTAAATGACTTAAATTCAAGTTTTAATGGGTGGGCATTAGTTATGAGAGTTCAAAATTTAGAAATCTTTACATGGCAGTAATTTTTGCTTACATGTTACTGTAATAAATCTATGTGAGTATGAAAAAAAGTTCAGTCACTTATTTCATAATCAGGGCTCTCTCTGTTGTCACCTTCCTCACCTTCTTCCCTATAGGAAGCTCCTTGAAGGGGATGAAACTCTCCAAACTCTGGGGGACTAATGTGACATTCTTAGCAAAAAGAGGAGCCCTCACTTCTGAGTCCCTGACCAACAACACCAGCTGTTTCATGCTGAGCTTTAATCAGATACCTCAAACACTGTATAGGCCTTAAGGAGTTTCTGCTAATTATCACCAATCCACTGCTGATTGTCATAAAAAGAAAAAAACTAAGTTTAACCATTTCATATTGCAATAAGGGTCCTCACTTAAGTCTATGCTGTCAGTCTAAAAGGACATATTTGGAAATTATGAGTGTTCATTTAGCAGTATTAGTGGAAAAACATATTTTAGTAAGTAAGAATATTTCTGTTATGATATGTCAAATATATGACATGCTAAAACTTCAATACTTTGGCCATCTGATACAAAAACCCAACTCATTGGAAAAGACTGATTCTGGGAAAGATTGAAGGCAAAAGAAGAAAGGGTAAGCAGAGAATAAAGACAGGTAGAAAGCATCATCACCTCAATGGACATGAATTTGAGCAAACTCCAGGAGATAGTAAAGGACAGGGGAGCCTGGCAAGCGACAGTTCATGGGGTCACAAAGAATCATACATGACTTAGTGACTGAACAGCAAGAGTGACAAAATTTAATTTAAAAGTTGAATGAAAAGAATGATTTATTACAACATTAACTGACTGAACCTACATTTTTCTTTAAAGTCAGCAGGCAATTTGTGAACAATGTCTGTTATAATAGGTCATGTATTTCATGTGTGGTGTTCATTTTGGTTTCTACTCACTCTACTTTCATCACTTGCCAAATAAGAAACCATTATATTATCTTCAAAAGGTAATAAAAGTGCTGACAAACACATACTGCAAGGGCAGATAAGGGTCAAATGAATGACCCTTATTTCTGATAGATACTTATTATTTAAAGTAAGTAAGTAAGTGTTAGTTGCTCAGTCGTGCCCAACTCTTTGTGACCCCATGGACTGCAGCCCACCAGGCTCCTCTGTCCATGAGATTGTCCAGGCAAGGATACTGGAGTGGGTTGCCATTTCCTTGTCCAGGGGATCTTCCCAACCCAGGGATTGAACCCAGGCCTCCTGCACTGCAGGCAGATTCTTTACAGACTGAGCTATAAGGGAAGACTACCTCCAATCATGAAGTTAGTAAACTAATCTGATAAATAGGGTTGTAAAAATATTTGTAAGGGATTTTCCTCTTGGTACAGTAGCTAAGAATCCACCTGCCAGTGTAGGGGACACAGGTTCGATCCCTGGTCTGGGAAGATTCCACATACTGTGGAGCAACTAAGCTGGTGTGCAACAACTACCAAATCCATGCTCTGGAGCCATCGAGGCACAACTACAGAGCCTGCACACTTCTACTGAAGCCCACTGGCCTAGAGCCTGTATTCTGCAATGAGAGAAGCCACCGCAATGAGAAGCCTGTGTACCACAATGAAGAGTAGCCCCCACTCACTGCAAACTACAGAAAGCCAGCTCAAAGCAACCAGTGCCGCCAAATAAATAAATAAAAATTTTAAATATTTGTAGGCAGAAAACTTCCAGAGAAGGCAATGGCACCCCACACCAGTACTCTTGCCTAGAAATTTCCATGGATGGAGGAGCCTGGTAGGCTACAGTCCATGGGGTTGCTAAGAGTCGGACACGACTGAGCAGCGTCACTTTCACTTTTCACTTTCATGCATTGGAGAAGGAAATGGCAACCCACTCCAGTGTTCTTGCCTGGAGAATCCCAGGGACGGGGGAGCCTGGTGGGTTGCTGTCTATGGGGTCGCACAGAGTCGGACACGACTGAAGTGACTTAGCAGCAGCAGCAGGCAGAACACTTTACTGTAGAGATTTATGGCAGGATGTACAACCTATGTGTAAATAAACACCAAATTTATTGGCCCATGTATACTTTTTCTGAAGGTATACAACTAAACCTCACTTAATAAAGCTTAGCTGACACAGCAGAGTTAGGGGAAAAATACTCTTATTTAGTATAATATTTTAAATGGAGCATTAGTTTCAAAACTGTCTTTCATCATGGTTTAAAGTTCATAATTTTAAAATTTAATCCTAGAGTGCCATATTCAGTTGTAATTTTTTCCTTTGTTACTCAACATAAATTCATATTAGGCATGTGACCCAATAATGGCCACTCTGAATCAGCATTTACTGTAGTAAACTGATAATCCCTTGGCACAACTGCAAGACTGGAAACTGCAATCTTAGTGGACCTTTTATGTCTGCTGCTGGAAGACAAGACCCTCATTATCTTACAAAGAAATCCTACTCACTAACCTTCAGAGGCCTAACACACCCTGAGATGAAGGCAAAACCATACAAGTGGTTGGTTATAAACAAAGCAGATAATCCTGTCAGTCCCAAACCAGGAATCTGCCCTCCATTATAGTATATCCTCACAGAAGCTACTGCTGCTGACTCCTAAGAGCTACATTATCATTTCTAATCTGAGGATCTTTCTTAAGGGGAAGCTTATCTCCCTGTTTTAAGAATAAGAAAACCACCTGAAGTCACTTTTAATCTTGGTTTCCATCTTTTTTTTAAATCCTGTAATGTCTGAATGAAACATGAACAGCATGAAAAGGCAAAATGATAGGATACTGAAAGAGGAACTCCCCAGGTCAGTAGGTTCCCAATATGCTACTGGAGATCAGTGGGGAAATAACTCCAGAAAGAGTGAAAGGATGGAGCCAAAGCAAAAACAATACCCAGTTGTGGATGTGACTGGTGATAGAAGCAAGGTCCGATGTTGTAAAGAGCAATATTGCATAGGAACCTGGAATGTTAGGCCCACAAATCAAGGCAAATTGGAAGGTGTCAAACAGGAGATGGCAAGAGTGACCATTGACATTCTAGGAATCAGCAAACTAAAATGTACTGGAATGGGTGAATTTAACTCAGATGACCATTATATCTACTACTTTGGGCAGGAATCCCTTAGAAAAAATGGAGTAGCCACCATGGTCAACAAAAGAGTTCAAACGCAGTACTTGGATGCAATCTCAAAAACGACAGAATGATCTGTTCATTTCCAAGGCAAACCATTCAATATCACGGTAATCCAAGCCTATGCCCCCACCAGTAATGCTGAAGAAGCTGAAGTTGAATGGTTCTATGAAGACCTACAAGATCTTTTAGAACTAACACCCAAAAAAGATGTCCTTTTCATTATAGGAGACTGGAATACAAAAGTAGGAAGTCAAGAAACACCTGGAGTAACAGGCAAATTTGGCCTTGGAGAACAGAATGAAGCAAGGCAAAGACTAATAGAATTTTGCCAAAGAGAACGCACTGGTCATAGCAAACACCTTCTTTCAACAACACAAGAGAAGACTCTACACATGGACATCATCAGATGGTCAACACCAAAATCAGATTGATTATATTCTTTGCAGCCAAAGATGGAGAAGCTCCATACAATCAGCAAAAACAAGATGTGGGGCTGACTGTGGCTAAGATCATGAACTCCTCATTGCCAAATTCAGACTTAAATTGAAGAAAGTAGGGAAAATCATGAGACCATTCAGGTATGACCTAAATCAAATCCCTTATGACTATACAGTAGAAGTGATAAATAGATTTAAGGGACTAGATCTGATAGGCAGAATGCCCAATGAACTATGAACAGAGATTCATGACATTGTACAGGAGACAGGAATCAAGACCATCCCCAAGGAAAAGAAATGCAAAAAAGCAAAACAGCTGTCTGAGAAGGCCTTACAAATAGCTTTGAAAAGAAGAGAAGTGAAAGGCAAAACAGAAAAGAAAAGATACACCCATCTGAATGCAGATTTCCAAAGAATAGCAAGAAGAGATAAGAAAGCCTTCCTCAGTGATCAGTGCACAGAAATAGAGGAAAACAACAGAATGGGAAAGACTAGCAATCTCTTCAAGAAAATTAGAGATATCAAAGGAATATTTCATGCAAAGATGGGCACAATAAAGGACAGATATAGTACAGACCTAACAGAAGCATAAGATATTAAGAAGAGGTGTAAGAATACACAGAAGAACTATACAAAAAAGATCTTCATGACCCAGATATCCACGATGACATGATTACTCACTTAGAGCCAGACATCCTGGAGTGGGAAGTCAGGAGGCCCTTAGGAAGCATCACTACGAACAAAGCTAGTGGAGGTGATGGAATTCCAGTTGAGCTATTTCAAATCCTGAAAGACAATGCTGTGAAAGTGATGCACTCAATATGCCAGCAAATTTGGAAAACTCAGCAGTGGCCACAGGACTGGAAAAGGTCAATTTTCATTCCAGTCCTAAAGTAAGGCAATCCCAAAGAATGCTCAAACTACCGCACAATTGCACTCATCTCACACGCTAGTAAAGTAAAGCTCAAAATTCTCCAAGCCAGGCTTCAGCAATACATGCACTGTGAACTTCCGGATGTTCAAGCTGGTTTTAGAAAAGGCAGAGGAATTAGAGATCAAATTGCCAACATCTGCTGGATCATAGAAAAAGCAAGAGAGTTCCAGAAAAGCATCTATTTCTGCTTTATTGACTATGCCAAAGCCTTTGACTGTGTGGATCACAATCAACTGTGGAAAATTCTTCAAGAGATGGAAATACCAGACCACCTGACCTGCCTCTTAAGAAACCTATATGCAAGTCAGGAAGCAACAGTTAGAACTGGATATGGAACAACAGACTGGTTCCAAATAGGAAAAGGAGTACGTCAAGGCTGTATATTGTCACCCTGCTTATTTAACTTATATGCATAGTACATCATAAGAAACGCTGGGCTGGAAGAAGCACAAGCTGGAATCAAGATTGCTGGGAGAAACCTCAATAACCTCAGACATGCAAATGACACCACCCTTATGGCAGAAAGTGAAGAGGAACTAAAAAGCCTCTTGATGAAAGTGAAAGTGGAGAGTGAAAAAGTTGGCTTAAAGCTCAACATTCAGAAAACGAAGATCATGGCATCCGGTCCCATCACTTCATGGCAGATAGATGGGGAAACAGTGGAAACAGTGGTTGACTTTATTTTTCTGGGCTCCAAAATCACTGCAGATGGTGATTGCAGCCATGAAATTAAAAGATGCTTACTCCTTGGAAGGAAAGTTATGACCATCCTAGAGAGCAGATTAAAAAGCAGAGACATTACTTTGCCATCAAAGGTCCATCTAATCAATGCTATGGTTTTTCCGGTGGTCATGTATGGATGTGAAATTTGGACCGTGAAGAAGGTTGAGCGCTGAAGAATTGATGCTTTTGAACTGTGGTGTTGGAAAAGACTCTTGAGAGTCCCTTGGACTGCAAGGAGATCCAATTAGTCTATCCTAAAGGAGATCAGTCCTGGGTGTTCATTGGAAGGACTGATGCTGAAGCTGAAACTCCAATACTTTAGCCAACTCATGTGAAGAGTTGACTCACTGAAAAAGACCCTGATGCTGGTAGGGATTGGGGGCAGGAGGAGAAGGGGACAACAGAGGATGAGATGGCTGGATGGCATCACCGACTCCATGGACATGAGTTTGAGTAAAGCCTGGGAGTTGGTGATTGACAGGGAGGCCTGGTGTGCTGCAATTCATGGGGTCCCAAGGAGTCTGACAGGACTGAGCAACTGAACTGAACTGAACTGAATGTCTGAATTATCAGACTGAATGTCTGATCATCATCCATATTCAGAAGAAAAAGACATTGTTTTCCAACAAAGGAAGAAGAATTTAAGTCATGTAAAGTCCTGTTTCAGGGGCTCCAGGGAGCACTTTCAAGGGATTTAATGAAGACTTCAGGTTAAGAAACAAAGGGCTGAATACATTAGGCTAGAATCCAGTTATATTTCCTTACTAGTATTCTCCCTCTCAGTTTTGTTCTCAAGAAAAAAACAAGGTGTGGGGCTGGGTAGGGGTGGGGAGAAAAGCTGGTAATCATGGAGAAGTCTTAGAGAGCGAGCTCTGGTTCACCCTTCAACCTACTGAAGAAAACTCATGGAATAAAAATACCAAAAGAGGAAAGTAAGCTGTTTAAAAAACACTTAGCTTTGCTTTTTTTTTTTTTTAAGCCTATAAAATGTTAAAAAATGAATCTGTTTAAACATGAGAAAGATGATGACTGCTGATCTGTACCAACACTTGGGCTGTAATCATAAATACTGAATTTGCAAGGAATCCCTCTTCATCTGAAAACAATTTATTTGTGCTACTATCATAAGGGGTTCTAGGTTTAGAGAATCATCCAGAGGTTTTGAAATCTGTTTTTCAAGATCTGTTCAGATAAGCAGGCTTTGTTGCTGTTGTTGTTCAGTCACTAAACTGTGTCCTACTCTTTTGCAACCCCATGGACTGTAGCCCAAAAGGTTCCTCTGTCCATGGAATTTCCCAGGCAAGAATACTAGAGTGGGTTGCCATTTCCTTCTCTACGGGATCTTCCCAAGCCAGGGATCAAACCTATGTCTCCTGCACTTTCAGTGAGATTCTTTACCACCAAGCCACCAGAGCAACTGTACTTCAATTAAAAAAAATAGACACACACAAAATTTGTGTCCAGGCTTGGCCCCTTACTTATTAAAAGGCATAAGCTCCCAGAACCTCTATTTTCAAATTTGACAGGTAAGGATAACAACAGAAGTGTGAGAATTAAACAAGAAATGGTAGGAAAAGAGGTTAAAATGTGTTAGTTCAGTTCAGTTCAGTCGCTCAGTTGTGTCTGACTCTTTGTGACCCCATGGACTGCAGCATTCCAGGCCTCCCTGTCCATCACCAACACCCAGGGTTTACTCACACTCATGTCCATTGAGTCAGTGATGTCATGCAAACAACTCATCCTCTGTTGTCCCCTTTCTCCTCCTGCCTTCAATCTTTCCCAGCATCAGGGTCTTTTCCAACAAGTTTGTTCTTCGCATCAGGTGGCCAAAGTATTGGAGTCTCAGCTTCAGCATCAGTCCTTCCAATTGATATTCAGAACTGATTTCCTTTAGGATTGACTGGTTGGATATCTTTACAGTCCAAGGGACTCTCAAGAGTCTTCTCCAACACGACAGTTCAAAAGCATCAATTCTTCAGCGTTCAGCTTTCTTCATAGTCGAACTTTCACATCCACACGTGACTTCTGGAAAAACCATAGCCTCGACTAGATGGACCTTTGTTGGCAAAGTAACGTCTCTGCTTTTTAATATGCTGTCTAGGTTGGTCATAATTTTTCTTCCAAGGAGTAAGCGTCTTTTAATTTCATGTCTGCAGTCATCATCTGCAGTGATTTTGGGGCCCCCCAAAATACAGTCTGTCACTGTTTCCACTGTTTCCCCATCTATTTGCCATGAAGTGAGGATTCCACAAATGTTAGGAATTATTATTAATACTTGTGTAACTTGCTGCTAAGCTGCTAAGTCGCTTCAGTCGTGTCCAACTCTGTGCGACCCCATAGACGGGAGCCCACCTGTCCCCCATCCCTGGGATTCTCCAGGCAAGAACACTGGAGTGGGTTGCTATTTCCTTTTCCAATGCATGAAAGTGAAAAGTGAAAGTGAAGTCACTCAGTCGTGTCCGACTCCTAGCGACCCCATGGACTGCAGCCCACCAGGCCCCTCTGTCCATGGGATTTTCCAGGCAAGAGTACTGGAGTGGGGTGCCATCACCTTTTCCACTTGTGTAACTTGTCAGAGCCTAAAACAAGCACTAGAGGAACAGAAATGAGAGATTCAGGCTCTGTCCTCTAGGAGAGGATAAAAATAGTCAAGAATGTGGGGAGAGCTGAGAAAAAATAAAAATGCCAGAGGTCTTCATCATGGACTGGAAAGTATGAGTGTGTATTCAGTGGTGGTCAGGAAAGAAGCTGCTGGGAGAGGAGCCACAAATCAAAATACTGAAACAAACAAACAAACAATATTCTCTCTTCTTGCTCTTGGTAGAAAACATTAGATATATTACTCTGTTATGCTTTTTCACAAAATTCCTACTGTAGTTTTTTGTTGTTTTAGTTTGATTTGGTTTGTGCTTTATTCTTTGACTCAAATGGTAAAGAATCTGCCTGCAATGAGGGAGACCAGGGTTCATTCTCTGGGTCTGGAAAATCCCCTGAAGAAGGAAATGGCTGCCCACTTCAGAATTCTTGCCTGGAGAATTCCAGGGAAAGAGAAGCCTTGTGGGCTACACTCCCTGGGGTCACTAAGAGTCAGAAACAACTGAACAACTAACACTCTTTAAATTTATATAAATAATTTGGTTTATACAATAAATATAAAGAAAATCACAAGGAACCATAACAACATAAACAGAAATTAAAGAGCAAAGTCATTTCAGAACGTGTTACTCTTTTTACTTATGTAGACTAATACCCAAAAGGCCAGTCCCCCAATCTATAGGAATAACAATAGCTACTATTGACTGAGCTTTCCCAAAAACCAAGCACGGGCCACGAACGTTTCCTCACCAGTTACATCTTCACAACAATTGTGAGGCAGTAATTTGCAGATCTGGTTTAAGGATGGGGAGGCTGAAACTTGAAAGCCGAGTGACTTCATCAAAGTCCTATAGCTGTATGAGCCAGAGCAGGAATAAAACTGTGGGTCACACTGACACTTGGTCTACACTCTTAAATATTCTACCCCTGGCTGCCTCTTGAATGATTTCCTGGGAACTTTTGCACATTGAAAGTTCTCTCCAAATTCTCTCTCTTTAATCAATCAACACTGCACCTTGGAGACAAATAGATATAAAATGGAAAAATAAATATTTGATGATCATTAACAACATGGATGGGAGAAGGCAATGGCACCCCACTCCAGTACTGTTGCCTGGAAAATCCCATTGATGGAGGAGCCTGGTAGGCTGTAGTCCATGGGGTCGCTAAGAGTCAGACAGGACTGAGTGACTTCACTTTCACTTTCCACTTTCAAGCATTGGAGAAGGAAATGGCAACCCACTCCAGTGTTCTTGCCTGGAGAATCCCATGGACAGGGAAGCCTGGTAGGCTGCAGTCTATGGGGTTGCACAGAGTCGGACATGACTGAAGTGACTTGGCAGGCAGCAGCAACAACATGGATAGAAAGTTTAGCACTGTTTTATAAGCATGTTCTCTGGAGTGTGTATATAAGTGAAAGTGAAATCAGTCATGTCTGATTTGGACTGTAGCCCCACAGGCTCCTCTGTCCATGGAATACTCCAAGCAAGAATACTAGAGTGGGAAGCCATTTTCTTTTTCAGGGTATCTTACTGACCCAGGTATTGAATCTGGGTCTCCTGTATTGCAGGCAGATTATTTACTGTCTGAGCCACCAGGGAAGCCCATAGAACATGCTCAAAAGTAGGGTGGAAACTTATGGAACAGAACCAAAACCTGGCGATGAAGGATGTTTAATCTTTTCTCAGATGTGTTTCCAAACATTACCTGCAGAGCCAAGACCATCTACCATTACTTCTTTATTTATAGAGTTCTTTTATGTATATAGCCACACAACCTTTTTCATTAAAAATAATGTGGAGCACATTTCTAAATCCTTTCATCCAATGATACAAAAGGATTTTACAGACACACCCATTATTTCTGCAAACTAATCTCATTTGGCACATTCCAAAATATAAAACTTGGTGATCTAAACTTATTCATTTTCTACTGTAACAACTAAGTTATGAATCTAATAGCCAGTGGGAATCTTTAAATACAGGCATTTTACATACTAAAAATTTCTTTCCATTTTTCCTAAAAAGCATACCTTTGAAAAAAATTTTAATTGTGGTCAAATATTAACACACAGAAAATTTACTAGCATAATCATTTTTAAGTAAACAGTTCAGTGGTATTAAATACATTCACATTGTTGTGAATCTGTATCACCACCATCCAGTCACAGATTCCTTTCATTTTGCAAAACTGAAACTCTGTACCCATTAAACAACAATTCTCCATTCCTTGCTCCTGGCAGCTCATGGCAACCATCACTCTACTTCCCATCTCCATGAATTGACTACTCTAGGTACTTCGTATTGGTAGAATCATACACTATTTGTCATTTGTGACTGGCCTATTTCATTAGCACAATGTCCTCAAGGTTCATCTGTGTTTTAGCATGTGTCAGAATTTCATTTTTTTTAAGGCTGAATAGTACTTCATGGTATGTACATGTACTAGATTTTGCTAATCCATCCATCTGTCAATGCACCCTTGGGACCCTCAACCCTTAGGCTATTAAGAATAACTCTGCTATGAATATACATCTCTTCAAGACTTCTTCAAGTATCTCTTCAAGACCTTTATTTCAATTATTTTGGGCTGAAATCCTAAAGTAGAATTGCTAGATCATATGACAATTCTATTTTTAAATCTTTTGAGCAACCATCATTTTTTTTTTCCACAGTGGCTGCACCATTTTACATTCCTATTAACAATGAGCAAGAATCTAATTTCTCTACAACCTTGCCAATACTTGTTATTATTTTTCTTTCTTTTTTGATAGTAGACATCTTAAGGGGTGTGAGGTGTAATCTCACTGTATTCTGAAAAAAATATCTTCATTTCAAAAGTACTTATACTAATTCCAGGTATTTTAGAGGACAGGGGTAGGTAGCAACAGTTGTACTCAGTTGTAAGACTCAAATCCACACTCTCCTTCCCTTTGGGTACCGTATTATATACGCTTCCTAATAAACAGGCATTCCAGAGCTCATTATACCCACATTCAAGGAATCACATTTGCCTGGTTCATTTTTCTCCTTTCCTGTCTGTGTTTCTCATTTCCTATGATGTCTGTGTTTTCCTGAGCTTCTCTGGAGAATTGTACAGTACGAAACAAACAAAAAAAAAAACTCAAAACAAAAAATTGGTAAGTCTGTCAAAGCAAAGGGCAGGATGGCAGCTGAGGACACACAGGCCTATGTTACCCTTGGCTATGTACCTGGAGGACAGTAATTGCTCAGTAAATACTCATGGAATTATGTTGAGTGGATGAACCACAAGGAAAGACAGGCACTTCTACTGTGCATATAACCCAGTAACAATCTCTCAAAGTCATACTTTAAGAATCAGAAAAAAAAGAAAACAGACTCAGAACTCAGGAAGAGATGGCCAATTCAATGCTCCATCCTCACAGTATCTATGTTTTGGGTCTGTGTGAAGCACTTCACACTCACTTACCTGTTTTGTCCTCACAACAGCTCCAGGGGTTTGTACTGCTAGCTGCCTTGTAAGAGAGAAAGCTGAGGTGCACAGAGATGGAATTCTGCGTTCCATATTCTTCCTTACTTTTCTGTACGGACTCCCTGGTGAAAGTTACTTACTAATATCCAAATTGTAAGTCTCCCCAAAGCATCGATATACCCTGAAATTCTCAAAGCCCCACAGTTTCCCAAAGCACCCTCCAGGGAGATAGTCACCTTTGAAAAGATGTCCTTGTTTCCAGAGCAAAATTCCACCTGTTAGACACTTAAAATTCGTGTTTCCCTATGGGAATCTCTCCAGTGCTAAACAAATCATTAGTCCTTTTGTTCTCAGAATTGTGTGGTACCTGAGGAACCCTAAGTCCAGAAATCTATCTCAGTAAGTCCTTAAATCACATGCAAACAAAACTAATGAATGAACAAAGAACCAAAACCTGGTGTCTGATGAAAGTGTCTGTTGAAAATACCTGCTGCTAAAAATATGCTCTATTGAGGGGAAAAAGGATTAATCATTTCATGTAATTTGAAAAAAATAATCAAATTAAAAACAAGTAAACTTGGGTGCCTTATAAAAAGAACATGTGAGAATGTTCTAATGTGCATACCTGAGGTGCAACTGACATACTCTTCCGTGAATGGTTAAGTCCAATACGGGTTATCAAGATGTCATCAATCCAAATGCCACCTTTAGGTTCTGACAATCTAAAAAGTGCAGCAATAAGGGAACTTTTTCCAGCTCCTGTTCTTCCCACAATGCCAAGCTGTAAAGAGATCCAGAAGAGATTAAGAATTAACAGGATGCAACAAACCTGGGAGAAATCCTGATTGTTGAAGATGAAATTTAAAAGTTCTATATAAACAGTAGTATATAAGTTTCTTAGTTATGGCACTGTTGACATTCTGGGCCAGATAATTCCTTGTTGAGGGATGGAGGGCTATACCATATATTGTAGGATGTTGGTAGTAACCATGAACTCTACCCACTAGATACCAGAAGCACCCTCCAAATTGTGGCAATCAAAAATTTCAGACATTGACAGCTGTTCCCTGGTTAAGACACCCACTGGTTCCAAGAAGTTAAAGATGACAATCTGCTGGAGTGAAAATCCAGCAATCTCCTAAATGGTCCATAAGAAGTCAGCTTTTAAATTAACTTTATTCCTACTGCCCAAGTAATTTCAGCTTCAGAATTATGTGGCTAATTTTACAGAGATGTCAACAAGTCAAATAAGAAGTATTATACATAAACAAGTACTCACTTTCTCAGGGGTGTATTATTTAAGATAAAACTTGGTAGAAAAACTAAATCACTTTCTGATATTAAATATCTTAATTATGATCTATGTTGAAAGGAAACATCTTAAAATTATAAAATGCAGATCTCAGTGTCTTAAAAGACAGTGGCTAGTAGATAAAATGCACATAATGAGATCAATGCCAACACAAACATTTGCTATTTATATGGAACATTTCATCAGAGCACTTCAAAAGGCATTTTATTAACAAATTAATATTTGGAATTGCACTTTGGAAAGATACATGTCAAGTGTCATGCTAATCATTAAAACCAAAGCAGAGAGACATTAAGTGTACCAACAATAAGATTGGGGCTTTCCTGGTAGCTCAGCGGTAAGGAATCCACCAGCCAGTGCAGGAGAATCGGATTCGATCCCAGGATCTGAAAGACCCCCTGGAGAAGGGAATGGCAACCCACTGCAGTACTCTTGCCCGGAGATTTCAATGGAAAGAGGAGCCTTGGTGGGCTACAGTCCATGGGGTTACAAGAGAGTCAGACATGACTTAGCAACTAAACAACAACAGGTACAACAATAACTGCTGCTGCTGCTAAGTCGCTTCAGTCGTGTTCGACTCTGTGCGACCCCATAGATGGCAGCCCAGCAGGCTCCCCTGTCCTTGGGATCCTCCAGGCAAGAACACTGGAGTGGGTTGCTATTTCCTTCTCCAATGCATGAAAATGAAAAGTGAAAGTGAAAGTGAAGTCACTCAGTCGTGTCCGACTCCTAGCGACCCCACGGACTGCAGCCCACCAGGCTCCTCCATCCATGGCATTTTCCAGACAAGAGTACTGGAGTGGGGTGCCATCACCTTCTCCAACAACAGTAACAGTAAAGAATAAATATAGCACAGGTAGAATGCTGGTGAGGAATAAAACTGCATTCAAATATGTATGCTGAAATAGGCCCTTTGCTACCAATGAGCTAGCCCAACTGCAGATTCCTTGAAGGAAGCTTCCCAAGAAATGATTTCATCTCTATTTAGGAATCTGTAATTAATGAGGTTGTAAAGGCATGTTTTCCATCATTTGTAAATTAATTCATCCAAAATTTAAAACTCATGACTTTAAAGAGAGAAGAACTAAATATTTCTGAGTACTATACTCAGAATGCTGGGAACTTTATATTTTATCAATTGAATACCTCTTAAGTTTCAAAACTTAGCCTGTAAAATCAATCATGACATTTCAAAAAAGAACTTATATTTATAGAGATTAAATGTAAGAAAAGTGGTTTAGCAAATTTTATCTTACAAAGATAACACAATGTCTATAAAACATTTTGTACTTTATGTTAAGCCCTAATTTATATAATATAAGATGGGCCATTCTCTGCACATAGGTAGATTTCAGTGTGTATATATGTGGTTCCTATGTTCTGTGTCATGGCTAGATGGCATCACCATCTTGATGGACATGAGTTCATGTAAGCTCTGGGAATTGGTGATGGACAGGGAAGCCTGGGGTGCTGCAATCCATGGGGACACAGAGTCAGACATGACTGAGCAACTTAACTGAACTGAACTGAACCGATGTTCTGTGTACAGGCAGGCCTCAAGATATTTTGGATTTGGTTACAGACCACCTCAATAATCAGGGTTTTCCAGGTGGCACAACAGTAAAGAATCTGCCTGCCAATGCAAGAAACACAGATTTGATCCCTGGATTGGGAAGAGTCCTTGGAGAAGGAAATGGCAACCCTGTCCAGTTTCCTGCCTGGGAAATCCCATGGACAGAGGAGCCTGGTGAGCTATAGTCCACGAGGTCACAAAGAGTCAGATATGATCAAGTGACTGAGCACACACACAAACCTAAATAACATGAATATCACACAAAAAAGGAAGTTATATGAACTTTTTTGTTTCTCTTTGCAAATAAAAGTTATGTTTAGGGGCTTCCTTGGTGGCTCAGTGGTAAAGAATCCATCTATCAATGCAGGGGACACAGGTTTGATCCCTGATGCAGGAAGAATCCACATGATGCAGAGCAACTAAGCCCATGTACCACAGTGACTGAAGCCTACATGTCCTAAAGCCAGGGAGCCAAAAGAAGAGAAGCCACTGCCATGAGAAGGCTGTGCACTGCAACTGGAAAATAGCCCCTGCTCACTGCAACTAGAGAAAAAGTGAGCATCAGCAAAGAACCAGTATAACCAAAAATAAATAAAATTATTTTTTAAAGTTATGTTTCTACTATATTGTAGTCTACTAAGTACACAATAGCATTATGTATATAAAAATGTTCATACCTTAATTTTCAAATAATTTATTTCTAAAAGAATGCTAACCATCATCTAAGGCTTTATCAGGTAGTAACACTAAAGTAAAAGAGATGACTTAAAACTAAATATTAAAAAACTAAAATCATGTCATGCAGCCCCATTCAGTTCAGTTCAGTCACTCAGTTGTATCCGACTCTTTGTGACCCCATGGACTGCAGCACACCAGGCTTCCATGTTCATCAACAACTCCCAGAGCTTATACAAACTCATGTCCATCGAGTCAGTGATGCCATCCAACCATCTCATCTTCTGTCATCCCCTTTTCCAGCCTTCAATCTTTGCCAGCATCAGGGTCTTTTCAAAATAGTCAGTTCTTCACATCAGGTGGCCAAAGTATTGGAGTTGCAGCTTCAGCATCACTCTTTCCAATGAACAGTCAGGACTGATTTCCTTTAGGATTGACTGGTTGGAACTCCTTGCAGTCCTAGCGACTCTCAAGAGTCTTCTCTAACACCACAGTTCAAAAGCACCAGTTCTTCAGCACTCAGCTTTCTTTATAGTTCATCTCTCACATCCATACATGACTCCTGGAAAAACCATAGCTTTGGCTAGAAGGACCTTTGTTGGCAAAGTAACGTCTCTGCTTTTTAATACGCTATCTAGGTTGGTCATAGCTTTTCTTCCAAAGAGTAAGAGTATTTTAATTTCATGACAGCAGTCACCATCTGCAGTGATTTTGGAGCCCCCCCCCAAAAAAAAATAGTCTCTCACTGTTTTCATTGTTTCCCCATCTATTTTCTATGAAGTGATGGGACCAGATGCCATGATCTTGGTTTTCTGAATGTGGAGTTTTAAGCCAAATTTTTCACTCTCCTCTTGCACGTTCATCAAGAAGCTCTCTTGTTTTTCTTCACTTTCTGCCATAAGGGTGGTGTCATCTGCATATCTGAGGTTATTGATATTTCTCCTGACAATCTTAATTCCAGCTTGTGCTTCATCCAATCCAGAATTCCCTGCATGATGTACTCTGAATATAAGTTAAATAAGCAGGGTGACAATATACAGCCTTGACATACTCCTTTCCCTGTTTGGAACCAGTCTATGTTTCATGTCCAGTTCTAACTGTTGCTTCTTGACCTGCATATAGGTTTCTCAAGATGTAGGTCAGGTGGTCTGGTGTTCCCATCTGTTTAAGAATTTTGCAGTTTGTTGTGATCCACACAATCAAAGGCTTTGGCATAGTCAATAGAGCAGAAATAGATGTTTTTCTGGAACTCTCTTGCTTTTTCAATGATCCAACGGATGTCGGCAGCTTGATCTCTGGTTCCTTTGCGCTTTTAAAATCCAGCTTGAACCTCTGGAAGTTCTCGGTTCACATACTGTTGAAGCCTGGCTTGGGGAACTTTGAGCATTATTTTGCTAGCGTGTGAGATGAGTGCAATCGTGCGGTAGTCTGAACATTCTTTGGCATTGCCTTTCTTTGGGATTGGAATAAAAAATGACCTTTTCCAGTCCTGTGGCCACTGTTGAATTTGTGGCCACTTCCTGAGTAACCAGGAAGCTTAGGGTGCTATTTACTTCATTTGGGGTCTTATTTTTACTAGCTGTTTATTCCATGAATTCAAATCTTATTTGTATCCACTACATTTCCCCCTTTACTCTAATTCCCATGAATTGAGGCAACAGAGGCAAGGACAAAAAGAGAATAAAGCCCAATTTCTGCTAGGCTGGGCTTCCCTTGTGGCTCAGATGGTAAAGAATCTGCCTGCAATGCAAGAGACCCGCGTTCAATGCCTGAGATCTCCAGAAGATCCCCTGGAGAAGAAAATGGCAACCCACTCCAGTATTGTTACCTGGAAAATTCCATGGACACAGGAACCTGATGGGCTGAAGTCCATGGAGTCACAAAGAGTTGGACATGACTGAGTGACTTCCTCTTTTCTGCTAGCCTGGCTCACTCCCTTGTTCCCCCACCCAACAGCGGCCTCTCTCAATTGAATCCAAAACAAAAGGGATGTCTTAGAGTAACAGGGCCTGGGACATGTGAGCAGAGGGAACCTGGGATGTACACAGGTGGAGTCAAATCACTTCATGAATCTACTGCCCAGGTATCATCTTCAAACACAGAAACGAAGCGAATGGTGATACTTTGGGTGAATCAGGACACAGATCAAAAGTCAAGTTACTTTTTTTCTGGAATTGAGCTGCAGGAGTTGCTAGCATATTTTTGAGATTAGTTCTTTGTCAGTTGCTTCATTTGCTATTATTTTCTCCCATTCTGAAGGCTGTCTTTTCACCTTGCTCATAGTTTCCTTTGTTGTGCAGAAGCTTTTAAGTTTAATTAGGCCTCGTTTGTTTATGTTTGCTTTTATTTCCAATATTCTGGGAGGTGGGTCATAGAAGATCCTGCTGTGATTTATGTCGGAGAGTGTTTTGCCTATGTTCTCCTCTAAGAGCTTTATAGTTTCTGGTCTTATGTTTATATCTTTAATCCATTTTGAGTTTATTTTTGTGTATGGTGTTAGAAAGTGTTCTAATTTCATTCTTTTACAAGTGGTTGACCAGTTTTCCCAGCATCACTTGTTAAAGAGATTGTCTTTTCTCCATTGTATATTCTTGCCTCCTTTGTCAAAGATAAGGTGTCCATAGGTGCGTGGATTTATCTCTGGCTTTCTATTTTGTTCCATTGATCCATATTTCTATCTTTGTGCCAGTACCATACTGTCTTGATGACTGTGGCTTTGTAGTAGAGCCTGAAGTCAGGAAGGTTGATTCTTCCAGTTCCATTCTTCTTTCTCAAGATTTCTTTGCCTATTTGAGGTTTTTTTCTATTTCCATACAAATTGTGAAATTATTTGTTCTAGCTCTGTGAAAAATATCGTTGGTAGCTTGATAGGGATTGCATTGAATCTATAAATTGCTTTGGGTAGTATACTCATTTTCACTATATTGCTGGGCATACAGACTGAGGAAACCAGAACTGAAAGGGACAAGTGTACCCCAGTGTTCATCATAGCACTGTTTATAATAGCCAGGACATGGAAGCAACCTAGATGTCCATCAGCAGATGAATGGATAAGAAAGCTGTGGTACATATACACAATGGAGTATTACTAAGCCATTAAAAAGAATACATTTGAATTAGTTCTAATGAGGTGGTTGAAACTGGAGCCTATTATACAGAGTGAAGTAAGCCAGAAAGAAAAACACCAATACAGTATACTAACGCATATATATGGAATTTAGAAAGATGGTAATGATAACCCTGTATGCGAGACAGCAAAAGAGACACAGATGTATAGAACAGTCTTTTGGACTCTGTGGGAGAGGGAGAAGGTGGGTTGATTTGGGAGAATGGCACTGAAACATGTATTATAGCATATAAGAAACGAATCACCAGTCCAGGTTCGATACAGGATGCTTGGGGCTGGTGCACTGGGATGACCCGGAGGGATGGTATGGGGAGGGAGGTGGGAGGGGGGTTCAGGATGGGGAACATGTGTATGCCCGTGGTGGATTCATGTTGATGTGTGGCAGAACCAATACAATATTGTAAAGTAATTAGCTTCCAATTAAAATAAATAAATTTAAATTAAAACAAACAAACAAAAGTCAAGTTACTGCAGTCATTAATTCAGTCTCCAAATTTGTTTTGCCCACAAACATTGTATAATTTCAATAATCCTATGATTTTCAGATTTTAAGAAGGAAAAATAAGAATCTGTTATGCTCCTAAGTTGTACTATAGAGTTTCTTAGATAATTAATATTTTATGGCTTTTTATGGGAAAATTTAAGACAAGTGCAAGTTAACAGAATTATATTTACAACAAGAAATCTGACAGACACATTGAGAGTAACCTAACATCACCTACAGGCCTCTCAGGGACAGGACTATGTCAAGAGCTGTGGTGAATGTTTTCCTGACACAGCAGTTCATCTTCTTGACTTACAAAGGAACCTGAAATAATTAGGAGGGAGCTTTTGCCATTTGACAAACTGAAGCTGCTGCCTGGGTATTATTTGGGTAATAAGTTTAATATTTATTTTCATGTCTCCAGGGTTTCATTCATTAAATTACTATACATTAAATTACATACATTAAGCTATAGTCCACTAGATAGGTCTGTGGTAGAAAGAGTTTTAAAGGGCAGTTCTTTCTTCAGTTGTTCACCCAGCTGTCATGTGTATGCTCTGGCTCCTGGCTTCTCACACTGTATGTTACTCACTCACCTTCGCAGCCAGCAGTCCCTCAGCACCCTATGTGTGCCCTGCAGAAAGCCACTTTCTGGGGAACAGAGATGAAAGTGAGGTGCTCCCTGATTTTAAAAAGTCTCAAGGTACCTGTGAGATACAGACCCCAAACTACAAAGCATGCCATAGGTGCTATCTTTTATTTTAATTATGATAAACTTCACATAATATAAAATTTAACTACTTAACCATTTTTAAGTGGACAGTTTGGTGTTCAGTACATTCATATTGTTGTGCAACCAAGCTCCAGAATTTTTCTGCCTCATAAAACTGAAATTCTTACCCATTAAACAAACAACTCCCCATCCCCCATCCCCCAGTCCCTGGAGACCACCATCCTACTTCCTGTTTTCTTGAATTTGACTACTCTAGGAACCTCACATGGAGAAGGCAATGGCACCCCACTCCAGTACTCTTGCTTGGAAAATCCCATGGACAGAGGAGCCTGGTAGGCTGTAGTCCATGGGGTCGCTAAGAGTCGGGCACGACTGAGCGACTTCACTTTCACTTTCACTTTCATTCATTGGAGAAGGAAATGGCAACCCACTCCAGTATTCTTGTCTGAAGAATCCCAGGGACAGAGGAGCTTAGTGGGCTGCCGTCTATGGGGTAGCACAGAGTCGGACACGACTGAAGCGACTTAGCAGCAGCAGCAGCAGCAGCAGCAGGAATCTCACATAAGTGGAATCAGGGTATTTGTTCCTTTTATGTCTGGCTGCTTTCATTTAGCAAGATGTCACCAAGGTTTATTCATAGGTCAGAATTTTCTTACTATTTAACACTGAATAATATTTTGGTAAGGATTTAGTTGCTTCTAACTTCTGGCTGCTATGAACACAAGTGTACTCTAAATGTTACCTTAATACATATAAGGCACTGAGGACAAATTGAGGGCCTCACAGAGGCAGATACTTTAATCAACCAGAAAATTAGGAGACTTTTACCAGCCAGAGGGTGAGGAGAAGGGTCTCTGAGATAGAGTGGCAGCATGCACACTGGAAGTGGGAGGAGGTGGTGCTTTGGGAGAACCTACATGCAACCCGCATGCAGCAGTGTGCATAAGTCAGGAGATATACTGGCTGGAGAGGCAGGTGGAGGAGAGCTTCCTACCACCTTGTCTGTTCTGGTTTCAACTCTTCTTCAAGACTCTACCCTGGTCCAGGCCAAGGGCCTCAAGCTAAGTGTGAAAAGAACATTGTTAGCAGACATGGATTGGAGAAGGCAGTGGCACCCCACTCCAGTACTTTTGCCTGGAAAATCCCATGGATGGAGGAGCCTGGTAGGCTGCAATCCATGGGGTCAAGAAGAGTCGGACATGACTGAGCGACTTCACTTTCACTTTTCACTTTCATGCATTGGAGAAGGAAATGGCAACCTACTCCAGTGTTCTTGCCTAGAGAATCCCAGGGATGGTGGAGCCTGGTGGGCTGCTGTCTATAGGATAGCACAGAGTCAGACATGACTGAAGTGACTTAGCAGCAGCAGCAGACATGGATACTGGCAGGACCAGGTCACAAGCCTCTCTGCTGCCTTCCATGTGCATCTTCCCCTGTTCCCCTCGATTTGCTTGCAGAGACTTTGAGTGAGTCTCTGGGCCCTGACTCTATGGGGGGCTCTTGTTCCTCACTACTGACTTATCATGATTCTGGGCTCTTCTCTGGTGACTACAGGGTCACCCCACAGCCCCTGTGGGAGTGGACATAGGGCTGCACTGCTTCTAGAAGCAACTCACCCAGGCCAGTAAGGATCAGATCGGTGCTAAAGAATGGAGCAATCTCTCAGGGGAGGGCAGGGGGATGGCAGCCAAGTGTGGGTGAGTGGAAGAAAAGTCTATGGAAACGGCCAAGGGACAGAGGAGGAGGTTACAAGCAGAGGACATCATGGTAGGAGGAGGAGATTTCAGACATACAAAGATGACAGGATGGAAAGAAAGGTAATATTGGAGAGTTAGGGACAGGGAGCCAAGGCTGGTTCCCAGACTTCAAATATAAAAATCAGATGAAACATATTGTATCCTGGGTCAGCTTAAGTTCTAGCTTCGGAGCTGAGGGCCACCTGTCACCATGAGGGAACTCACGATACAGGGAAAGAAATGCTGGGATCCCCATTCCATGATCAGTTTCCAAGAAAAATTCACCTGCCATATCACTGATCTAATCTGCATCCACAGAGGAATGAAGAGTCCCCATAACACAACAAGGAAGCCAAGAACAAACACAGTGCTAAATCTTTAGCTAGATTTTAAAGAGGCAGATGGCTTAAACAAACCTTTTGTCCTGAGTCAATGCATGCTCTCAGGTCCTTCAATATCAGAGGCTCACATAAGCTGTGCCTGAACTTAACATTATCAAAGACAATCTTTCCTTCAAGGAGCAGGAAGGATGGCGTATGTTCCCAGGGCTCTTCTTTCTTAAGGTCTGTATATTCAATAACCCTTTCTACTGAAATCATCTGAAACACATATGACATCACATCAGTTAATATCAGAGGATCTAGTTTATGGATGTTCAGAGACTATAAATGAAATGTTCTGCTTTTATGTATTTATATCTACTTTTACATGGTTAAGAATATCTCAGGTCTTAATACCACAAAGTATTGAAGTAGAAGTTTGATATAGTCTTTGATGATTGGCAAACTTGTTCATCATCTTATAACACTTTCACTTACAGCTATTTCCTTCAACATGATAGTAAAACTGAAAGAATTAGAAAAATGAATGATAAGATTTTATTGATCTGCTTTTCATACTTGAATAAAAAAAAAACAAGAGAATTTTGTCACAGAAAAGAATATTTATGGATACCAATCAGTAGTGTATAGCTACAGAAGGGCCACATGTTATAGATAACAGAACTGGATGGTCATCAAACCTCCATTTAATTATTAATCACTTACTACTATATTAGAAGAGAGAAATGGAAAGATTTCATTTCTATTGTTTTTCTCACTTTAGGAGAAGGTGCAAATATTTGTAAAGTATATAACTTACATATTGATTAAGGCATCTTAAACATCCATACCTCCATACTTTTGAGAGCACATTCTGAGATGGAGCTTATCCTACCAGAAAGAAGAGCTGCCAGCAAATTCAGGTGTTCAACACACACAAGAATAAATGCTAAAATGGGGGAGGGCTGATGGAGGAACATATTAATTAAATAAACCTCAAAACACTGATTTTTTTTTTCTTTTACCAAAAACGAGGACTTACCCATTAAGAAACAAAGATAAGCAAGCTGCTAAGAAATTAGCTTATATTCTAAGACTTCAGAACTTCCATCCTATAGAGACATTTATTATACTAGAGGACAGTTTGTGATGAATATAAAACTTTCTGACATGCATACATAAGACTGAGAAAAGATGTATATATTTTATTTTACATTAACTTTAAACAGATGGAGGAGAATGTAAAAAAAAACTTTGTTAACGGTGATGTAAAAATAATCATTTTCTATTTTACAGAAGAATTGCTCTATGCCATTTAACAGCAAAGAAACTTGAAAAGGCTAAGAATGGAAAGATAAACATCACCATATTCTCCACTTCCGCACTTTGCTTGATGCACCACTGGAACATCCCTGTGAGTGTGATGGTGAGTGACAGCGCCAGGCCAACCTGCCCGAGATCCAAAGCTAAATTAGGAAGAAAAGGAATCAAGTCAGTCTCCTTCTCAACCCCTCCTGCAGCTCCTTCTCTCACCTTATGAACAAGACTCCTTTATTTTTATGATTTTTATTGCAGTATAGTTGATTTACAAAGCCGTGTTAGTTTCAGGTGTACAGTAAAGTTAATTAGCCAGACATATACATATAATCCAGGCTTTCCTGGTAGCTCAACTGGTAAACCATCCACCTACAATTCAGGAGACTCCAGTTCAATTCCTTGGTCGGGAAGATCCCCTGGAGAAGGGATAGGCTATCCACGACAGTATTCTAGGGCTTCCCTGGTGGCTCGGACGGTAAAGAATCTGCCTGCAATGTGGGAGACCTGGGTTTAGTCCTTGGGTTGGGAAGACCCCCTGGAGGAGGGCATGGCAACCCACTCCAGTATTCTTGCCTGGAGAATCCCCATGGACAGAGGAGCCTGGTGGGCTACAGTCCATGGGGTTGCAAAGAGTCGGATAGGACTAAGCACAACAGCACAGCATACATATAATCTATTCTTTTTAAAGAATTTACCCATTTATGTCATTACCGAGTATTTAAATAGAGTTCCCTGTGCTATACAGTAGGTCTTTTTTAGTTATCTATTTTATATAGTAGTGAGAAGACTCCTTTATTATATTTAAATCATTTGCATGTAATAATAGTATTGCTCATAATATTACTTCTGTTGAGTGAGACAGTAAAAAAAACAAACAAACAGTAAGACAGTAAAAAAACAGAGAGACAGTAATATAGTAAAAAAAAAAAACATATTATGAGGGACTTCTCTGGTGGTCCAATATCTAAGAATCTGAGCTCCCATTGCAGGGGGCCTGGGTTCAGTCCCTGATCAGGGAACTAGATTCTACATGCCACAACTAAGAATTCACATGCTGCAACTAAAGCCCTGTATGTCACAACTAAGACTGAAGATCCCACATGCCCCAACTAAGATCAAGTACATCCAAATAAATAAGTAAATTTTTATAAAATATTAGGAACTTAGAAAGAATTAATAAAGTTGTTGTTCAGTTGCTCAGTCATGTCCAACTATTTGCAACCCCATGGACTGCAGCATGCCAGGCTTTCCTGTCCATCACCAACCCCCGGAGCTTGCTCAAACTCATGTCCTTTGAGCCAGTGATGCGATCCAACCATCTCATCCTCTGTAGTAACCTTCTGCTACTGCCTTCAATCTTTCTCAGCATCAAGATCTTCTCTAATGAGTCAGGCCTTCACATCAGGTGACCAAAGTATTGGAGCTTCAGTATCAGTTCTTCCAATGAATATTCAGGACTGATTTCCTTTAGGATGGACTGGCTTGATCTCCTTGCAGTCCAAGGGACTCTCCAACACCACAGTTCAAAAGCACCAGTCCTTTGGCACTCATCATTCTTTATGGTTCACTTTATACATGACTACTAGAAAAACCACAGATTTGACTAGACAGACCTTTTTTGGCAAAGTAATATCTCTGCTTTTTAATATGCTGTCCAGGATTGTCATAGAAAAAGCAAGAGAGTTCCAAAAAAACATCTATTTCTGCTTTATTGACTATGCCAAAGCCTTTGATTGTGTGGATCACAATAAACTGCAGAAAATTCTGAAAGAGATGGGAATACCAGACCACCTGACCTGCCTCTTGAGAAACCTGTATGCAGGTCAGGAAGCAACAGTTAGAACTGGACATGGAACAACAGACTGGTTCCAAATAGGAAAAGGAGCACGTCAAGGCTGTATATTGTCACCCTGCTTATTTAACGTATATGCAGAGTACATCATGAGAAACGCTGGGCTGGAAGAAACACAAGCTGGAATCAAGATTGCTGGGAGAAATATCAGTAACTTCAGATACACAGACGACACCACCCTTATGGCAGAAAATGAAGAGGAACTAAAAAGCCTCTTGATGAAAGTGAAAGAGGAGACTGAAAAAGTTGGCTTAAAGCTTAACATTCAGAAAATTAAGATCATGGTATCTGGTCCCATCACTTCATGGGAAATAGATGGGGAAATAGTGGAAACAGTGTTAGACTTTATTTTTGGGGGCTCCAAAATCACTGCAGATGGTGATTGCAGCCATGAAATTAAAAGACACTTACTCCTTGGAAGGAAAGTTATGACCAACCTAGATAGCATATTCAAAAGCAGAGACATTACTTTGCCAATAAAGGTCCATCTAGTCAAGGCTATGGTCTTTCCAGTGGTCACATATGGATGTGAGAGTTGGACTGTGAAGAAAGCTGAGCACCGAAGAATTGATGCTTTTGAACTGTGGTGTTGGAGAAGACTCTTGAGAGTCCCTTGGACTTCAAGGAGATCCAACCAGTCCATTCTAAAGGATATCAGTCCTGGGTGTTCATTGGAAGGATAGATGCTGAAGCTCTAATACTTTGGCCACCTCATGTGAAGAGTTGACTCATTGGAAAAGACCCTGATGCTGGGAGGCATTGGGGGCAGGAGGAGAAGGGGACAACAGAGGATAAGATGTCTGGATGGCATCACTGACTCAATGGACATGAGTTTGAGTAAACTCAGGGAGTTGGTGATGGACAGGGAGGCCTGGCATGCTACAGTTCATGGGGTCGCAAAGAGTCGGACATGACTGAGAGGCTGAACTGAACTGAACTAGTGTTTTCATAGCTTTTCTTCCAAGGAGCAAGTGTCTTTTAATTGAATGGATGAAGTTACCATCTGCAGTGATTTTGGAGCCCAAGAAAAGAAAGTCTGTCACTGTTTCGATTGTTTCCCCATCTATTTGCCATGAAGTCCATCCTAAAGGAGATCAGTCCTGGGTGTTCATTGAAAGGACTGATGTTGAGGCTGAAACTCCAACACTTTGGCCATCTGATGCGAAGAGCTGACTCATTTGAAAAGACCCTGATGCTGGAAAAGATTGAGGGCAGGAGGAGAAGGGGATGACAGAGGATGCAATGGTTGGATGACATCACTGACTCAATGGACATGTTTTGGGTAGCCTCCGGCAGTTGGTGATGGACAGGGAGGCCTGGTGTGCTGTGGTTTATGGGGTCGCAAAGAGTCAGACGTGACTGACCAACTGAACTGAACTGAACTGAACTGATGGGACCAGATGCCATGATGGTTTTTTTTTTTTTTTTTTGAATGTTGAGTTTTAAGCCAGCTTTTTCACTCTCCTCAAAAGGCCTTCATGTTCATCAAAAGGCTCTTTAGTTCTTCTTCACTTTCTGCCATAAAGGTGATGTCATCTGCTTATCTGAAGTTATTGATATATCTCCCTGCAATCTTGATTCCAGTTTGTGCCTCAATCATACATTTCACATGATGAACTCTGCATATAAGTTAAATAAGTAGGGGGACAATATACAGCCTTGACATGCTCCTTCCCCAGTTGTTAAGCAGTCTGTTGTTCCATATCCAGTTCTAACTGTTGCTTCCTGACCTGCATACAGTTTTCACAGGAGGCAGGTAAGGTGGTCTGATATTCCTATCTCTTTAAGAACTTTCAAGTTTTTTGTGATCCATACAGACAAAGGCTTTAGCATAGTCAATGAAGCAGAAGTAGATGTGTTTCTGGAACTCTCTTGCCTTTTCAATGATCCAATGGATATTGGCAATTTGTTCTCTGGTTCCTCTGCCTTTTCTAAATCCAGTTTGAACATCTGGAAATTCTTGGTTCATGTTCTGTTGAAGCCTAGCTTGGAGCATTTTGAGTATTACTTTGTTAACATGTGAGATGAGTGCAATTGTGTGGTAGTTTGAACATTCTTTGGGATTGGAATAAAAACTGACCTTTTCCAGTCCTGCGGCCACTGCTGAGTTTTTCAAATTTGCTGGCATTTGAGTGAAGCACTTTCACAGCATCATTGTTTAGTATTTGAAACCACTCAGCTAGAATTCATCACCTCCATTAGCTTTGTTGGTAGTGATGCTTCCTAAGGCCCACGTGACTTCACACTCCAGGATGTCTGGCTCTAGGTGAGTAATCAGGTCATTGTGATTTTCTGGGTCATGAAGATCTTTTTTGTATAGTTGTTCTGTGTATTCTTGCCACCTCTTCTTAATATCTTCTGCTTCTGCTAGGTCCGTACTATTTCTGTCCTTTATTGTGCCCATATTTGCATGATATATCCCCTTGGTATCTCTAATTTTCTTGAAGAGATTGCTAGTCTTTCCCATTCTATTGTTCTCCTCTATTTCTTTTCACTGATCACTTAGGAAGGGTTTCTTATCTCTACTTGCTATTCTTTGGAACTCTGCATTCAGATGGATGTATCTTTCCTTTTCTGCTTTGCCTTTCACTTCTCTTCTTTTCTCAGCTAATTGTAAGGCCTCCTCAGACAACCATTTTACCTTGTTGCTTTTCTTTCACTCGGTGATGGTTTTGTTCACCACCTCCTCTACAGTGTTACAAATGTCTGTTCATAGTTCTTCAGGCACTCTATCATATCTAAAGCCTTGAATCTATTTGTCACTTCTACTGTATGATCTTAAGAGGTTTGATTTAGGTCATACCTGAATAGCCTAGTGGTTTTCCCTACTTTCTTCATTTTAAGTGTGAATTTGGCAATAAGAAGTTCATGATCTGAGCCACAGTCAGCTCCCAGTATTGTTTTTGCTGACTTCAAATTAATGTCCATTGAGTCAGTGATGCTGTCTAACCATATCATCCTCTGCCACCCTCTTCTCCTCTGGTCTTCAGTCTTTCCCAGCATCAGGGTCTTTTCAAACGAGTCAGTTCTTCTCATCAGGTGGCCAAAGCATTGGCGCTTCAGCATCAGTCCTTCCAGTGAGTATTCAGAAATGCTTTCCTTTAGGATTGACTGGCTTGATCTCCTCCAGTCCAAGCGACTCTCAAGAATCTTCTCCAACAACACAGTTCAAAAGCATCAATTCTTCAGCACTCAGCTTTCCTTATGGTCCAACAAGATGATTCAGGCTCTGGATACTCCTGAAGCCTCAGTCACCTCACTCTGGGAAACGTTAACTAGCTCCCCATGGTAGAAAACTATCTTAATCATAATAATTCTAATTGTTCTTTTTTCACTGTTTACTCCCTGCTTCTGTAACTTTGTAACTGGATTTGTTTCTAACCATCTGAAAGCTTTTAAGTTACAAATGGTTTTCCAGGCTCCTATGAGTGCCACAGCCTCCTTCAACTATTACTTGGGGCCCCTGCTGCTGCTAAGTCACTTCAGTCGTGTCTGACTCTGTGCGACCCCATAGATGGCAGCCCACCAGGCTCCCCCGTCCCTGGGATTCTCCAGGCAAGAACACTGGAGTGGGTTGCCATTTCCTTCTCCAATGCATGAAAGTGAAAAGTGAAACTGAAGTCGCTCAGTCCTGTCTGACTCTCAGCGACCCCATGAACTATAGCCCACCAGGCTCCTCCATCCATGGGATTTTCCAGGCAACAGTACTGGAGTGGGGTGCCATTGCCTTCTCCAACTTGGGGCCCCTAGACAGTGTAAATCAACTATACCCCAATAGAACTTAAAAGAATGGTTCATGTGAGCCAAAGCAGGGTCCCAAGTCACCACAGGTCTGCTGGAGCAGGCACTTCATACCTGGTCTTTGCTCCTAAAGAGTCCAAAAGCCAAAAAGAAAAATTATTTTCTAATTATTTGAAGTATTAATTAAAATGAAAATCACTAAAAAAAAGATACATGCACCCCAATGTTCATGGGATATAGAAAAAAGAATCTTTAAAAAAAGTGGACACATGTATAACAGATTCACCTGGCAGTATACCTGAAGCTAACACAACATCATAAATCAACCATATGCCAATCAAAAAAAAATTTTAAAGGGGTCTCAACAGGAACCTACTGTAAATAAATAAATGAAAAAAAGACACAAATAACTTCAAATGGACCACAATGCACACAAATGGACTCACATGCTGCAAGCACTTTAATACAATTCATTACAACCAAATAGTATATATTAGACAAAGTGGCAAGAGTTTAATAACTACAACCAAAGCTATAAACCGTAAATATACCACAAATATGCACATCTGTACTTACTTTCTACCAGAATCAGGGCCCCAAAGGCAACAACAGTGACAAAGATGGCACAGATGACATCTAGATACACAGCGAGCCATCGGGACGTCGTCAAAAGCAGGAACCAAGCCTCTGGATATGTGATGTAATAAGCATAGTACATAAACAGAAAAACCATGTTAGCTGCTTCTCAGTAGGGACAGCATTATTCTCAGTTGAGCATTTTACACAAGGTAGAACAGCAAAGTTACACACCCAAAGAAACTAAACATTTCAGAAAACTAGGTACTAACACAAGACAATGTATGGGACACACAGGAATCAGTCCAGGAAGCATGTACTGAAAACTTCAACCCACTTATCAACAGAAACAAGATCACAAGAAGGAAGATGGAAAATCGTCTCATTGGTGCATTTCCTGCAGTGCTGGGCCTCAACCTGAAGATCATCCTCTCACAGGGCTGACTGTTCCCAGCTCTCTGACAGCAGATAGAACAGCTCACACTGATTCCAGCACCTTCTGCCCTCACTACCAGGTCCTGTAGTATTTATTCTTAGGAACCAGTGTCTATATGACCATCAGCTAAAAGGATCTGCATGTGGCTTTCAATTACCACTTTATCTTCAAAATACAATAATGACTGGAAAGTTTAGCCAGGATTTTATAGACTTAGAGGAAATTCTGAACTTTCTACCTAGGGAAAAAACTTCATTGATACAAAGCATAATCAAGTGGGTAACGAATCAGGAAATTACTTTCCTCAATCACATCTGCTACCCTCCACATCTGCTCTGAAAAAAGATGGCAAACCACAGCCCAGGGGTCAAGAACAGCCACCCACCTGGTTCTGAAAATAAAGTTTTATTGGAACATAGCTACAGCCATTTACTGATGTATTATCTTTGCCTGTCTTTGTGCTACAGCAGCAAAAGTGAATAGTTGCAACAGACACAGTATAGCACTCAAAGCCTACAATGTTTTCTATCTGGATCTTTGCAAAAAAAAAAAAAAAGTTTTCTGACTCTTGCCCTAAAGAGACAGAAGTCCACAGGGCACAGTGATGGAAGGACAATGCGAGCCAGTCCAGGGAGAAAATCAGGGGGTGATGGGGAAGAGGGGAGCACAGAGGGGATGGTGAGAGGAAGGCGTGGGGGAGGCAGGTGTGAGGGGGACATGCGGAGGCACAGAGAGAAGGACTGGCCAGCCAGGCCACCTGAGAGGGAGGTCAGCCCTCAAAAAGCAGCACACCCCATCCTTAGGAAAAATCTCCAGAAACTTACAGACCTGAGTGCAAATCCTGGTGTGAGTCAAATAGCTCCTGAAATTTCTGTTCAGCTTTGTATGCTCGGATGGTCCAGAGTCCCCGGAGAGAAGATGCTAAGTGGGAAAACACCGGGCTCCGAGCTGGGGCAGCAGAGACAGACACACATCAGAGAAAGTCAGGGAGGCTGGATGCAAGGAAACCACTGCCTCCCGGGCTCTGTGGTCACACGTCCCTCCAAAGGGAACCCTCCATGTGACCTTCAAACTCCTGCTCACACCACGCTTCATTTTAATGACCTGGGAATGAAAGATTCTCTTTAAAACTACCTTTGATCAAATTAAAATCACAGCTAGATTTAGATAAAGCAATTCTTTACTGGTTCTTTCATCAAGGTCTTCTCATACACACCTCCCTCCAAATTTATCTGGCATCTCACCAGATGGGAATTGTTCACAATTTTTAAAAAATATATTGAAGATTTACAACAATGTGTTAGTTTTAGATATATAGTATAGTCATTCAGTTATTATTTTTCCTGATTATATCCCCTTATAGGTTATTATACTGAATAAAATTCCTGTGCTTTACAGTAATCCTTGTTGCTTTTTATTTTACATATTATTAGCAGTGTGTCTATTAATCTCATACTTCTAATTTGTTCCTCCCTATCCCCTTTGATAACCATAAGTTTGTTTTCTATGTCTCTGAGTCTAATTCCATTTTGCATACTGATTCATTTGCATTATTTTTAGATTCCATGTACAAGTGATATCATATTTGTCTTTCTCTGACCTACTTTACTAAGAATAATATTCTCTAGATCCATCCATGTTGCTGCAGATGCAATATTTCATTCTTTTCCATGGGTGAGTAATTACTGTTCACTAATTTTTGTATCAGTAGCATTCTAAAATTTAATTCTCATTAAAGTCCTCACCACTCTGAATTTTTATGAACTACCTGTGTGTTGTCTCCACCTTAGATGAATAACCTAAGGCCTGGATAAGAGTCAGTACATCCCCATGCTGGATCAGACCCAGACCCAGGACAGGGTGAGACGAGTAAGGGGAGTGGACAGTCTGCCACCTCCGTCCTGGGCCTCCACCTGTGCCAGGAGCCTCTGTGGGGGTCCCAGAGCACCCGGTGCTGCACCGCCCTTGTGACCACAGGACCCGGCAGATGAGGAGCCTTTGAATGGTCTTGACTTCTGCTCCAGGAACCTGATGGATGTTTTCACAACTGCCCTGCTGGATCTCTGAACCATGACACAATCTAACACTTCTGCTTTGTACTCTGTTTGCACAAAGAGCTGAGAGTGACTTGGTGGTGCCTTTGATCATCCAGTCGTGTACCTGTGTTCTCATTCCAGCATCCACACTGCTCTCTCTTCACTCTATTGACTAACTTTTTAGCTTCCTATAACTCTGTGCTTATAAGAACAACATAAACTAAGATGGAGCTCATGCTCCAAATAATAAAAGTGAGGGACTCTGTTCAGGGCTTTTCTTCAGCCTAGCAGGTGTCCCAACCCACCCCTAGAGCTTGGTCTGGAAGCAGGGTGCTCACAGGGATGATACAGGTGAATTCCAGGGCCCATCACCCTGTCAGAAGGATGGCGAGGGTCCAGCTCCAGAGAGCACAGAAAACTCACTAGAACCAGGCTCTTGTTTCCTGAGCAAATGTTGTGACATCAACACTATTCATCACAGACAAGGCTTCTGAGCAGGAAGCAGCTGTGGCTGTTCCCCCAGGGAGAGTCCTGGAGTGAACTAAGCACCTTGACCTCCCTCATCTGCTTCCCTTGTCAGGAGATCAAAGTGCAGCTGATTCTCTCCAGCAGGGATGGAGGGCAGGGTAGACTTTAGAAACCAGGTGTCATCTCAGCCTTGAACACCTGGGAACCAAATACCCTATCACCTACCTCACCTCATGCCCAAGAGTTACAGGCTGGGGAATCTGGACCCATGAAAAGCCATCCTGTTTCTCTCAAATCCCATTTAGGGCTGAGCAGGATGCCAGGATAAGTGAACTGGAGGGTCTGCAAAGAAAATTAGCTAAAATAAGGAAGAGGGGATGTAAGACTCTGTTGTTATGTTGCCCAAAGTAATATCTTTTTCCCACAAGCACTGAGCCCACAAGTCCTGAAGCAGACTATGTCACAGCCATGGCATCAGCCCACAGTCACAGACACATGTAACCCCAGAGTTCACATGACTAATGCCTGTGTTTCCCACAACCCTGAAGACACCTGGGGACACACCCCACCAGGACTACAGATCTTTGCCAGCAAGGGGACCCTGGAATGAAAGCCATGCTGCCAGATTATCATTCAAGCCATGTGAGACCTGTTGTGAGTAAGTTCTTGATTCCCTCATGTTCAAGGGTCTAGTGCCTTTGGTCATGGCCAGCAAGTACTTTACAAGCATTGATTCAAGAAATCCTCATGAGAACTCCAGAGACTGAGGGATTAAGAGCATTCACTGCCCAAGATTAACTATTTCAACCCACCTAGGTGATAGACCTGGGTGTGAGACCCAACTTTCTGATTCCCAAGGTTGTGCTTTTAATAACAACAGCAGTGTGTCACACAGAGAATAATCAGGGTGAAGGATATCCATGTGTGATAATGAGCATTTTTCTCCAGATTTTGTTATTTATGTTCAGAAAACCCTCAAATCTTACTCAGCTAACACCCAACAGCCTTCACTGTTACTGCACATCTTATTAAGCACCTGAGATTGAACCAAGATTCTGGGAATCTAGTGTGAGAACTCCTTAAAACAGCAGACTTAAGATCCATGGTACTAATTAGAACTAATTAGTACTAATACACCTGACACATGTGCTAACCCTCCCCAACAATGCCTCTGGCAGACATTGTGCTAGTTGATCCCAGCACATTTCCAGACAGAATTTGGATATGGCTTCCTAATTCAGGCACTGCCAAAAGCAAAAAGTGGACTAGAGAAAGGCAACCAAATGTCATGTTGGTCTTATGCACTTGTCCATGACTGACCATTGCTATGCTCTCTTATGCAAAAACGTGCCCCCCAAAACCCCCTTATAATCAGCTGCCAATATGTCATTAAGATGAAAGTGTCAACCTAAGCTTCCAGAGGCAGTTAGGCAGTAGGATCTGAAACTAAACCTCAGGACGTCAGTAATCCTTCAGAGCACAAGGCTGAAGCTGACTTATGCCTTCTGGCCATGGCAGTCACATGTCCTTTTGGCTGGTGGCTCTAGCAGTAACCTTAAGATATACTCTCACTCACTCAGTCACTCAATAGTGTCCGACTCTTTGCGACCCCATGGACTATAACCTGTCAGGCTCCTCTGTCCATGGGATTATCCAGGAAAGAATACTGGAGTGGGTTGCCATTTGCTCCTCCAGGAAATCTTCCCAACCCAGGGACTGAACCCATTTCTTCTGTGTCTCCTGCATTGGGAGGCAGATTTTTTTTTTTTTTTTTTAACCACTGAGCCACCTGGGAAGTCCTAAAATATACTAGAGAAAACAGCAATGTTACTATTTATGACACAGACCCACCACCTAGAGAGAGAATATAAACAGTTCTAATCAACCACCACATGTGGTTATCTGGGGTGTGGAAATGGGGAACCTAGATTGAATTTATTGTCTAGCTTATTGTAGCCTACTAAGGTGCAAGAAAACTCAAATATTCCACAGGTGCCAAAGTACTAAGACTCTCCAGATCAAATACTGAGAAAGTCCTGTACTTCTTCTTAAAAAAATTCTCACGAGGTGCCCTTCTCTCCACTTCCATATGGATGGGAAATGGCCCTTCCTCAGGCAAAACTCTCTGTCAACTGTTTATAACTTTTAAAAATATATATAACAATTCTATTTTCATTATTTTTTAATATTGATGAAATATGTGCATTAATGAGATAAATTCAATTATTTCATCATCTGTGATTACTTGTAGAATAGAATGATTAATCATAAAATGTGTTTCCATTATTCTATTTTTTTTTTTGCTGAACCTTGCAGGTTCTTAGTTCCCTGACCAGGGACTGAATCTGTGCCCCAGCAACAAAAGCACAGAGTCATACCCACAGGACCACCAGGGAAGTCCCTGCTGCCCATTATTCTGCAACTAGGAATTTGAGTGGAGTAATAAACTAAATGCACACTGAACAGATCCCCCTCCTGTGTCCTCCTAAGGGATTATTTTCAGCATCATTTATACGAATGACTTTGAGGAAGGTGGGACTATAAACAGTGTGGAATCACCCCAAATATTAGTAATGATAAAGAGAAAGCCTGCAAATAACAGGGATTATCTTTTCAACAGGGCTTCGCTGGTGGCTCAGACAGTAATGAAGCCACCTGCAATGGAGGAGACCTGGGTTCAACCCCTGGGTCAGGAACATCCTCTAGAGAAGGGAATGGCTACCCACTCTAGTATTTTTGCCTGGAAAATTCTATGGACAGAGGAGCCTGGTGGGCTACAGTCCATGAGGTCGCAAAAAGTCGGACATGACTGAGTGACTACCATGTATTTTTTCAATACATTTAACAACTGCAACTTACTTAAACATGTGAAAAATGTATTTTTCAAATCTATCACTTCTGACACATATTTCCTGAGGTTTCCTTTCCTTTTCCTAATCATTTCCTTTCCTTGTCATTTCTGGTAACTTTAGGAGAAGAAAAAAATCTCTATTTTCCTTCTACATTAGTTCCAACATGATGAAATATTTTTAATAAAAGTATTTATAGAGTGGATACTCTGTGTTAGGAAGTGTGTCATGAACAAGACAGAAACAGTCCCTGTCCTTGTGCTCACATCCATACTCCTTGTGCTAAAATGCAAAACTGCAGCTGACCTGCCATCAGTTCCATTTGCCTTAAGGACCACACTGACTCACAGTGGCCAATATGTTCAGCCTAATGTTGACTTGGTGAGAAATTCCAGAAGACAAAATCTGCAGAATTCCAGAGGCCTGGTGAATTACAGTGTAAATGGAGCCATTCTACATAGCCATCCCAACCTGAGAGCCCTGGTACTCACTTGTACATTCCAGGCGTTTCACATTTCGTGATGTCCTAAAGAAATACCACTGGAGCACAAAGAAAATGATGCCAAAGGGAACCATAGGTATAGCAATCCAAGGAATCGCAGCCACCATCACTCCCACCACACCAACCACAAGCAGAAATGTCTGAAATAGTGAAAACAGATACAGAAGCCTTCTTATGAAGGATACTTTTCAAAGATAAACTGTAACAGTTCGTTCTGTTGGGATCAAACTCCTTTCCTTGAAAAGACTGGTTGTAACATCAGGGAATGCTTTCCCTTCCAAAGAAATAAAATTATAAGTGGTCCTCATGATATTTAGTGTATGTGCCAAATACAATGATAAGAACTTCTTAGGTATCAGCTCTTGTGATATACTCAGTAGCCCTATGAGGCAGGCATTACTAGTTTTAACAAATGAGAATATTTGAAGTTCAGAGAGTAGGAGTTGAATCCCAAACTATCTGGAGTCAGCAGGTATTATTCAAAAGATGAGGGAGCAGGTATCACAGGTGAGGAATCCAGATGTCTCAGCTATGCATGGAGGGATAAAGAAGTGGTTAATTACAAATTCAGTGTCCAGAAAAGTAGGACAAGACAAAACTTAAATGTTGATCTCTGGAAGTAGGGATTCCTCTTTCTAGATTTTCTATCCATAGCTAATATTTACTGAGTGTTGACTGTGTACAGGGCTACACCTTCAAAGCTTCACATGTATTAACTCATTAATCCTCACAATAGCTCTATCTAGTAACAGTATTATCTCACTTTACAGATGGAGAGAGTGAGGCTCAGAGAGAGGAAATCAACTTGATGGACACTGCAAAGCCTAAGTCATGAAGCTGGGAAGCCCATGTAATGAGCCTTTATGACATATTTAAGCTTGCTCCCAATAGACAGTCATCTTTCTATCATTATACTAAGTATTTAAAATTCCCAAGGCTAATGATTTTAACAACAGCAGATCCCATTTACCAAGTATTTACTGTATGTAAGGCACTGTGCTAAGAGTTCCATGAACATTCTCTTAATAATCACATTATCCCATGAGGTGATTTTATCTTGGGAAATTATCTTGGTCTAAAAAGACAGTAGGTAGAATAGAAAATGAAATCATTGGTTGACACTGATATAAGTATCCATCTTTAGCAGGAAAAGTATGATACCTTTACTTTTCAGCATCAAGCAATAAGAATGCAATCAACACTTAGTGTCTGCCTGCTATACAATGGGGTCAGGCGGGAGGGATGTGCAGATTTAGTCTGGTCCAAGACCTCTGAAGTTTGTGATCTCAGGTGGAGACAAATCCATAGTGATCAGCACAAGGCTGAGAGTGCTGGGAAAACACAGGGAAGAATTCGGGAACATTTTTAGATAATTCTAAGAAGAGACTTATAGCTGAAATTTACAGAGTGGTTTAACAAACAAAGAGTGGCAAGAATAATTTGCAAGCAGCAATCACAACTGATGGAAATTTTGACCAAAAAGGGGCTGGGATGAGAAGGCTGAGATGCTTGTCTGAGTTAACACTGGTTGGTCTGTGTCCTCTCTGCACCAGGACCTCCCCACCTTGTGACCCAGGGCAGCTGGCCCAGGTGTGTCTCTGCAGGATGGATTATGGGGGTAATGTCTGTATCACAGAGATTTGGGTTATCATTTCACAACTCTTCCTGATCAGTTTTCTCAGAGTATCTTCACAACCATCTTCTGAATGAGAAAAGCAAAAACTTCATTTCCATTTACAGATATGATATAAAGATGGAATGGTAAGTGGTTGTCCTAAGTTTTCCCAGGAAGGACTGCAGGTCAAGGAGAAAGACAGGAGCAGTTTGTACTCAGGGAATCCCAGAGCCACAGCCGCAGGCAGGAGGAGCCTGGAAGGAGGAAGAAACATCCAGAACTGTGACCCTGTGTCCAGGAGCCCTTGGGAACCAAACTCTATCATCTGGATGGAGACCCATGAGCTTTTCCTGTTTCTCCCACACCTGCCATGGTATCAAAGTAAAACCCAGAGTGAAGAGGATGGATTCTGAAGGAATACATTCCAGTCATAAGTGGGGAAAGATAGGCCTGACTGACTGCTCTCCTATTAGACCTACAGATGAACAATTGCTTACAGCCATTGCATTAAGTATGCATTCCAACAGCTACAACTTTCACGCTCATGGTGGGAGGTGGTCCTACCAGCTCCTTCTGTGCCTGGTCTTAAGTCACTTGGCTTGTCATTGTTGGTTGTCAAAAAAACCTACTAAAATGACAATAAAACATCCAAATTACAGCTTTTTTAGCAGACTCACATCATTTGATGGGTAACATTCATCAGTTTCAATAATCTGGCTCTCCCCAGGAGGGCCTATTAAGACTAAGCCCAGTCTGGCAGATAACCTGGGAAGCAGAGTTAAAATAAAAATGAAGGGCTCCACAGGAAGTGAGCTGATGCATTTTCCTCAGATAATCATTGAAAACCTATTATTAATGCTCTCAGAGCTCCAAAGTTAGGTCACGTCCTTCAGATTTCATGGCCCTAAATTCTGAAGCAATTCAAAGAGGATGTCTATAACATCTACTTGTAGGTAATAGTATATCTACTCTCATTGTGGATTGAATATTATATATATATTTAAACATTGTATGGTTTACAAATATATGTATACACATTTGTGAAGCTTTTATTGCCAGCTATCTCAAGTCCTTTATAGAAGTTGGCAGAAGGTGAAAATAGTATCTAAACAAAAAGTCATTTGAGAGAGCAGTTCTCCTGGGTTCTCTTACTCTACTGCTCTCTGCCCGGTACCCCTTCCCAATAAAATCTCTTGTGCTGCTCTTTGTCAGCACATGTGTCTCCTCAGACAATTCATTTCCGAGTGTTACACAAAAGCCCACTTTCCTGCCCTGGAAAGGGTCCCCCTTCTTGAAACAAATGGCAACTATGGTGGGGTCTCTTCTTTGCTGTGATTGACATCCTGGCCACTCGGGGTACTCAGGGATCAGCTTGCCTGCCAACGGACCAGACCCAGTGGCCACAAGTGGGACTCTTTTGTCCCTTGTCTTCTCCTGACACAGAAAACTGGCCAGAATGCTCCAACCAGGTAAGGAACAGGAACATTTACTGATTTTTCTCCCCTTCTTTCTCTCTTTCCTCTCCTTAACCCTTCCTATCCTATCCCTTTTTTTTCTAGTCCCCCAGTCCTCGATGCAGGAATCTGGTCAATGGGCCTCAGCCTGAGCTGAGAATTGAAGGCTGATAACCTCCTCTTGGCAGAGAACTCGAATTCTGGTTCTGTTTTGGTCTGTTCTGGTTTCTGGTAGGGCCGAGTTCCAGTCCTCCCTTCCCTGGTGGCCAAGGGTAAAGTCCTGTAATGCCTGTGTATCTTCAGGTGGCAGGAGACATCTGTAAGGCCACCCCTTTCGCCCCCCTCTCCCGCCTCCTCCTCCCTTTTTTTTCAACCTGGCTTCCTTTCCTCCCCTTGAAATCTCTAAAGACCTGAGATATTTTCATTTACTCTGTTAGTACTTGGATCTGAAGTTGTGTGTCTCTATAGGAGGTTTTCTGAGAGACTGTAACCTTATATTTAAGGGAAGGTCTGATTAGCACTGACAGGTCTATGTGTGTGTTTTATACTCTGTGTTCTGTGTTGTGATTTGTGATGGCCATTTTGCTTTGTGTGGCCACCATTTGGTTTAGACCTGCGGCCACTGTGTTAGAACTTGATTTTCATTCCCTGTGTCTTGACACCAGGGCTCTCAGGAACACTTATCCAGACCATCTTCAACTCCTAAAACTTAGGGAAAAGCTTTTAAAAATTTTATTTATTCCAACTGTAATTTATAAGTTAGCGAATTTTATATTGTAATATCTAATTCATGACTAAGTTTAGAAATGAAGCTAGATCTTGTCTTGTGTCTGTCTGAATATGTGTATGTCTTAGTATGTCTTTGTCTCTGGATAATATTTTTGAGATTAATTTGTAAATGAGCTCTATTTAATTGAGTTAAAGAAAAGTAAGCACTTACAAATCAAATAATTCTAAATTAAACAACGAATTCCAGTTTCATATGAACTGGGAAATATTCAGTATTAAATTAATATCTGGCAACAAAGACATGTCTTTAGAACCATCAATAAGTATAAATACTTCTGTTGCACTTAGGTTTACTAGAGGTAAAAAAGACTGTTTTCTGTTACAAATTTGTCAACAAGAAATGTACCTGATTATGGAACATACTTTAGGGAAACTAAGATGTGTTTTAAGTAGAAGAAGGTATGAAAAAAATTACTGAAGAGCTATGCATGATCAGGATTTTCTAAAACTGGATTACCATCAGTTGGATAAATGGATTTTCTTAGGAATGACACAGCCATAGGAAAATTGGTTAGAGCCAACTATGTCCAAATGGCGGAGTCAACTTTTACTCAATGATGAGCCTCCATATATATGCCCATTGTGGCGTATCAGCAAGCTAAGTGATAGACCCATCAGCCTTGACTAAATGTGACAGAATGCTCTAAACCCTTTTGACTGATTTCTTTGACAAAACTTTCTAAATTAAATTCTGTTGAAGTTCCTTTGTCCTCTAGCTAACTTCGGCTTGCTTCAGAGGGCTCCTGAAACATCCCAAAGAGAGATATTAAACTAATTGCATTTATTTGATTGGTTAACTTACATGGGAAATACTATAAAATGAGTAATAAATCCTATCAGGTTGTAATGTATGGTAAATATTCAGTTCAGTTCAGTTCAATCATTCAGTCATGTCCAACTCTTTGTGACCACATGGACTGCAGCACGCCAGGCCTCCCTGTCCATTACCAACTCCGAGACCTTACTCAAACTAATGGCCATCGAGTTCGTGATGCCATCCAAACACCTCATCTTCTGTCATCTCCTTCTCCTCCTGCCTTCAATCTTTCCCAGCATCAGGATCTTTAACAATGAGTCAGTTCTTCCCATCAAGTGGCCAAAGTATTGGAGTTTCAGCTTCAGCATCAGTCCTTCCAAAGAATAGTCAGGACTGATTTCCTTTACAATGGACTTGTTAGATCTCCTTGCAGTCCAAGGGACTCTCAAGAGTCATCTCCAACACCACAGTTCAAAAGCATCAATTCTTCAGTGCTCAGCTTTCTTTATAGTCCCACTCTCACATCCATATATGACTACTGGAAAAACCATAGCTTTGACTAGATGGACCTCTATTGACAGAGTAATATCTCTGCTTTTTAATATGCTGTCTAGCTTGGTCATAACTTTCCTTCCAAGAAGTAAGTGTCTTTTAATTTCATGGCTGCAGTTACCATCTGCAGTGATTCTGGAGACCAAGAAAATAAAGTCTGTCACTGAAATAATGGATTGTTTCCCCATCTATTTGCCATGAAGTGATGGGACCAGATGCCATGATCTTCGTTTTCTGAATGTTGAGCTTTAAGCCAACTTTTTCACTCTCCTCTTTCACTTTCATCAAGAGGCTCTTTAGTTCTTCACTTTCTGCCATAATGGTGGTGTCATCTGCATATCTGAGATTACTGATATTTCTCCTGGCAATCTTGATTCCAGCTCTGCTTCATCCAGCCCAGCATTTCACATGATGTACTCTGCATATTAGTTAAATAAGCAGGGTTACAATAAAGGGTTACAATATATAGCCTTGACATACTCCTTTTCCAATTTGCAAACAGTCTGCTATTCCATGTCGAGTTCTGTTGCTTCTTGACCTGCATACAGATTTCTCAGGAGGCAAGTAAATTGGCCTGGTACTCCCATCTCTTGAAGAATTTTCCACAGTTTATTGTGATCCACACTGTCAAAGTTTTTGGCATAATCAATAAAGCAGAAGTAGACTTTGTTCTGGAATTCTCTTGCTTTTTCTATGATCCAACAGATGTTGACAATTTGAGCTCTTGTTCCTCTACCTTCTCGAAATCCAGCTTGAACAGCTGAAACTTCATGGTTCACATATGTTGAAGTCTGACTTGTAGAATTCTGAGCATTACTTTGCTAGCGTGTGAGATGAGTGCAACCGTGTGGCAGTTTGAACATTCTTCGTCATTGCCTTTCTTTGGGACTGGAGTGAAAAGTGACATTTTCCAGTCCTGTGGCCACTGTTGAATTATCCAAACTTGCTGGCATATTGAGTGCAGTACTATCACAGTATCATCTTTTAGGATTTGAAATAGCTCAACAAATTCCATTACCTTCAGTAGCTTTGTTTGTAGTGATGCTTCCTAAGGCCCACTTGACTTCACATTCCAGGATGTCTAGCTCTAGGTGAGTGATCACACCATCATGGTTATCTGGGTCATGAAGATTTTTTTGTATAGTTCTTCTGTGTATTCTTACCACCTCTTCTTAGCACTGTGTCTCCCAGATCTAATCCTTTGAATATATTCGTCACCTCCATTGTATATCCATAAGGCAATTTAGTTAGGTCAAACCTGAATGGCCTAGTGGTCTTCCTTACTTTCTTCAACTTAAGCCTGAATTTTGCAGTAAGGAGCTCATGATCAGAGTCACAGTCAGCTCCAGGTGTTGTTTTTGCTGACTATATAGAGGTTCTCCATCTTTAGCTAAAAAGGACATAATCTGATTTCAGTATTGATCATTTGGTGATGCCCATAGTTAGAACTGTCCCTTGTGTTGCCAGAGAGTGTGCTTGCTATGACCAGTGTATTCTCCTGACAAAACTCTGTTAGCATTTGCCCTGCTTCCTTTTGTACTCTAAAGGCCAAACTTGCCTGTGACTCCATGTATCTCTTAATTTCTTACTTTTGCATTCCAATTCCCTGTGATGAAAAGGACATCTTTTTTTGATACTAGTTCTAGAAGGTGTTGTAGGTCTTCAAAGAACTGGTCAACTTCAGGTTCTTTGGCATAAGTAGTTGAGGCACAGACTTGGATTACTGTGATGTTGAATCATTTGCCTTGGGAATGAACTGAGATCATTCTGTCATTTTTGAGTTTGCACCCAAGCACTGCGTTTCAGACTCTTGTTGACTATGAGAGCTATTCCATTCCTTCTAAGGGATTCTTGCCTACAGAAACAGATACAATGGTCATCTGAATTAAATTCACCCATTCCCTTCCATTTTAGTTCACTGATTCCTAAGATGTCAGTGTTCACTCTTGCCATCTCCTTTTTGATCACATCCAATTACCTTGATTCATGGACCTAACATTCCAGGTCCCCATGCTATGTTGTTCTTTACAGCATTGGACTTTACTTTCACCAACAGACTTATCCACAACTGAGCATCATTTCCTTTTTGGCCCAGTCACTTCATTCTTTCTGGAGCTATTAGTAATTCCCCTTAGCTCTTCCCCAGTAGCATATTGGATACTTTCTAACCTGGAGGGCTCATCTTCCACTGTCATAACTTTTTGCATTTTCATACTGTTCATGGGGTTCTCATGGCAAGAATACTGGAGTGGTTTGTCATTTCCTCCTCCAGTGGACCACATTTTGTTAGAACTATTCATGATTATGTATTCAGCTTAGGTGGCCCTGCATGGCATGGCTTGTAGCTTCATGAGTTACACAAGCCCCTTCACCAAAATATGGCTGTGATCCATGAAGTGGGAAAGAACATGAAGAGTCAGTTATTTATGCTCAGCCAAGCTGTTTATTTTTTGTTGTTCTTGCTGTTGTTATTTTCTTTTCCTGAATGAGGGGTATGTGAAGAAGAAAGGTTTTTGCAATTCAGTTTTCATCAGTAAATTACAGCATTTTGCTGAGGGCAGCTGTGTGCATCTTCTCATGCTCAAAACAGTCCCAATTTTTTGAAATTTAATGCATGATTTTTCTAGTATTTTTTATTTATTTTTAATTGAAGGATAATTAAAATGCCTAACTCTAACTTCCACATCTTACTTTCATTTCACTTGTTTTACTAGTAGGAAGACTTCTTTTTTTTTTTTTTTTTTATTTTTTACTAGTAGGAAGAGTTCGGGTCTGTTAAAAGGAGATGATTTCAATGCTCGCTACCAGTCCAAAGCTTCTACGTGGTGATGTAGGTGACGCAGACCTACTGAGACTCTACGGGCTACCGGGGTGTCCTCAATGTTATGTGGGACTTTGGGAAACTAAAGGAGATGAAACTTACATTAATCTGTATTCAGAAACTTACATTAATCTGTATTCAGATTAATCTGTATTCAATGCACAATTGTCAGTTTTGAAAACAACTGATTTGTATTCTGTGAGTCTATACAAGAAAGTGTCCATTAAATTTTTCAAGAATTACAAACCTAGAATCTCTGTAATACAAACTGATGAGATGGTATTTATGGGCCTAGAAACTGTGTCTGACAATAACTGTAATGCAACATAATGCCAGTGTCACAAGACAATTTTTCTCACTTAAAAACACATACGATGTTTTAAAAATAACTACCCATTACTTAGTGCTCAATATGCATTTAGATGTTATGCAAAGAATAATATTAAAACAACTTCATTTTGTCTTCCCACAACATTTATGGAGTTAGTATTATTTTGTCAATTTTACTGAGAGGAAACTGGCTTTGTTGGGGAAAGACAGGAAGAGGGAGAGCTCAGATTCAAGCTTGGAAAGGGAAACTGCAGGGCTCCCCACACCACTACACTTTAAAGCTGTTGCCATCATAAATGACTATCAGGTGGAATCACACTACATAAATTGATTTTTTATGCTGCTTTCCCTTCATCCTTTTTGAAATGGTGAACAGCTCCAATTTGCCCAACAACTATAATGTGACTGAACAGGTGACATATCTGGTATCTGTAAGAGTCAGTGTACAGGATGGTGCACAAACCCATGATCGCCTTCTGGTGGGATGTGGTCTCTGAATGACATTGTCTGAGTAGATGTTCTGTCCTGAAGTGTAGACCCACTACTCAGAACCCAGGGTTTTCTTTAGCCACACTTGGCATCACTATTACAAAATATTAAATAAATTATCTGAGCTATCGTTTATGGGAATGAGAAGGAATTAAATGAGGAAAAGTATATGAAATATACTCTTTAGAAGTAACATAAATGATCAAGAATCATCTAAGGTTTATCATATACACGAAGGAGACGCAGAACCATCATAAATGAGTTTGAAAACACTCGGCATGAACTAATTCCTTTAAAACAAAATTGAACAACCCCCTTCCAGCCTTTTCCCTTCCCCCCTCTCAGCTGGTGATAGAAAGACTGGTTCTCACACAGGAACCGGCAGCACCTCCAGCCCCACCATCCACAGCAGCAGCCTTCCCTCTCATCTGGGATCAAAGGTCACCTCCTAGAAGCTCTGCCACCTCCTGGACCAGGCTCCCTAACTGCCTCCAGCCTCCACATCCAGTTTGCCTTCCAGGACTTCCTCCACAGAGCTCCCACAATTAGGATTCCAAAGCTATCAAGGGGTGAATCTCTGGATGTCTTCCTTCCCTGGGGGACTGGAGGAGACCCATGAGGGGAGGGCTTTGTGCCTGACTCACCCCTGTGAGTCACCCCCTGTACCTCACGGCCTCAATGCTTGCTTGTTGAAGGGAAGGACGGAAGAGAGGGAAAAACCACGAACCATTGCTCATACTCCCCTCCCAAAAACTAAAATCTCAAACAACTAGCAACACCTCCTTAGCTCCTACATTCCAGATGGGCCTCTCTTCTGATTCATTCAAACTCCTTCCAGCCTGTCTTCACCTCAACTCCCTCCATGCCTCCTGGATTTGCAGCCCTTTGCTCTTTAACTCCTCCCATCTGAAACCTGCTCCTCAGGTCACCAGATGCCTCCTGATTTCAAATCAACCAACAGGTTTCCATGGACTCACCTTCTCGTTTGCACTGAACAGACCTGTCCTTCCTCAGGTCTGTACCGCATCTCCTTCTCTCGTCCTTGCTGTTCATCATGTGCCTTCTGTACTTCCCTTCTCTCTCTGCTTCCTCTCTGAATATCAAGGGTTCCATAAGCTTCTGATATTAGGTCCTAAAATGCTTCCCTCTCTCTGGGAAATATTGTTATTTTCACATATTCAACTACTGCCTGCTCAGTGAGGAAAATACAGGCTCCATGCTCATCCCAGGTCAGTCTCTCAAAGGGGAGACTCTTACTTCTAATGAACTACAGGATGCCTCCACCAAACTTCAAGATAAGTGAACTACGAGTGGTAGAAGAGGGAATGGAAAACAGCTCGACTAGAATATTCTCTCCTCTTCAATGAGAATATTCCCTGCTGAAGTCAGGTAGCATCTGCTGCTGCTGCTAAGTCACTTCAGTCATGTCCGACTCTGTGCGACCCCATAGATGGCAGCCCATCAGGCTCCCCCGTCCCTGGGATTCTCCAGGCAAGAACACTGGAGTGGGTTGCCATTTCCTTCTCCAATGCATGAAAGTGAAAAGTGAAAGTGAAGTCGCTCAGTCATGTCCAACTCTTCGCAACCCACAGACTGCAGCCTACCAGGCTCCTCCATCCATGGGATTTTCCAGGCAAGAGTACTGGAGTGGGGTGCCATCGCCTTCTCCAAGGTAGCATCTACATGTCATCTAAAAATATGTTATGAATTTTGATTATGACAGAATATTCTAAGCACACACTGGAAAACCAACCTTGGCCTACCTTGCTGTAGCAAAGAAACAGAATCTTTCACAAAATCCTTTCAAAGTAATTCACAATCACTATCAAAATGTGACACTGTTTTAGGAAAAAATTGTTTCTGGGGATAAATTATGTAGCTAAATCCAACAGGACACATTTAGAAAATAAGTTTACAGAAGAGAAAGAAAAATAAACATCTTTGCAATAAAAGTTCTCTGCCTCTGAGTCTCAGCTTAGTTCTCATTGGTAACAGTGGAATCATTGCCCACAGGCTATGCCGTCTGAAGGCAAATGTTCACTGCAGCATTTCTATGTGCAGCTTTTGATACATGCACTTCATTTTCAAAATTAACACTTGGAAAGAAAAAGTAAATTCCCCACATGCTTAATCACTGAAATGGAGACAGAATTAAATAACAGGAAAAAACAAAACAAAAAACACTCCATATGAACAACAATACTGAATGTGGGGATGAGATCTAAGATGACTCAACATCATTCCTTAAAACCTCAAGTTCACAGACAGAGGCTGGATAGTGGGTATTCCTGTAGGTCTTTCTCTCATTGTCTTTTTTTAAAGACACCTTAAGGCTGAGCAATCAACTAGTGAAAAGAAAATATGCCTACAAAATGAAGGACATTTCCTGAAATGATTTTCATCTAGAGATCTCTTCAAGAAAATTAGAGATACCAAGGGAATATTTCATGCAAAGATGGACTCGATGAAGGACAGAAATGGTATGGACCTAACAGAGGCAGAAGATATTAAGAAGAGATGGCAAGAATACAGAAAAGAACTATATAAAAAAAGATCTTCATGACCCAGATAACCATGATGGTGTGATCACTCACCTAGAGCCACATATTGCTATGCATAGCTTTTGTCAGGGAACCCTGCCCCTCTGCCTGAATGTTAAACTAAAGTGGCTTTTCCCAGCTCACAGGGAGACAATCTGACTGTCATCACCTGTGAATGGCTGCAGAAAAGAAAAAAAAAAAAAATAAATGAATCTCCTCCTAATTTGCAAGATAAATGGCCTTTTAACTTTATTTCTTCACCTCTTCTCCTCTATGTTCTATCAAAGAACCTGGCATCTGGACCCCAATAAGATGGTTATTTTGAGACATTAGTCTGCCATCTTCTCAGACTGCCAAGTTTCCAAATAAAGTTGCTCTTCAGATAATCAGGATGGTGTGATCACTCACCTAGAGCCAGACATTATGGAATGCAAAGTAAAGTGGACCTTAGGAAGCATCACTACAAACAAAGCTAGTGGAGGTGATGGAATTTCTGCTGAGCTATTTCAACTCCTAAAAGATGATGCTGTGAAAGTGTTGCACTCACGCCAAAAAAATCTGCAAAATTCAGCAGTGGCCACAGGACTGGAAAAGGTCAGTTTTCATTTCAATCCCAAAGAAAGGCAATGCTAAAGAATGCTCAAACTACCGCACATTTGCTCTAAATTCTCCAAGCCAGACTTCAACATGAAGTACATGAACCATGAACTTCTAGATGTTCAAGCTGGATTTAGAAAAGGCAGAGGAACCAGAGATCAAATTGCCAACATTTGGATCATCAAAAAAGCAAGAGAGTTCCAGAAAAACATCTACTTCTGCTTTATTGACTATGCCAAAGCTTTTGACTGTATGGATCACAATAAACTGTGCAAAATTCTTAAGGAGATGGGAACACCAGACCACTTGATCTGCCTCCTGAGAAATCTGTATGCAGGTCAAGAAGCAACAGTTAGAACTAGACATGGAAGAACTGACTGGTTTCAAATAGGGAAAGGCTGTATACATCAAGTATACACCAGTATACATCAAGGCTGTATATTGTCACCCTGCTTATTTAACTTACATGCAGAGTACATAATGAGAAATGCCGGGCTGGATGAAGCACAAACTGGAATAAAGATTGCCAGGAGAAATATCAGTAACCCCAGATATGCAGATGACACCACACTTATGGCAGAAAGTGAAGAACTAAAGACCTCTTGATGAAAGTGAAAGAAGAGAGTGAAAAAGTTGGCTTAAAACTCAGCATTCAGAAAACTAAGATCATGGCATCTGGTCTCATCACTTCATGGCAAATAGATGGGGAAACAGTGGCTGACTATATTTTTGGGCTCCAAAGTCACTGCAGATGGTGATTGCAGCCATGAAATTAAAAGACGCTTACTTCTTGGAAGGAAAGTTATGAGCAACCTAGACAGCATATTAAAGAGCAGAGACATCACTTTGTCAACAAAGGGCCATCTAGTCAAGGCTACGGTTTTTCCAGCAGTCATTATTGGATGTGAAACCTGGACTATAAAGAAAGCTGAGCACAGAAGAACTTATGCTTTTGAACTGTGGTGTTGAATAAGACTCTTTAGAGTCCCTTGGACTACAAGGCATATCAAACCTGTTCATCCTAAAGGAGATCAGTCCTGGGTGTTCATTGGAAGGACTGATGTTGAAGCTGAAACTCCAATACTTTGGCCACCTGATGCAGAGAGCTGACTCAATTGAAAAGATCTTGATGCTGGGAAAGATTACAGGAGGAGAAGGGGACGAAGGAGGATGAGATGGTTGGATGGCATCACCTACTCAATGGACATGAGTTTGAGTAAACTCAGGGAGTGGTGATGGACAGGCAGGCCTGGCATGCTGCAGTTCATGGGGTCACAAAGAATTGGACACAACTGAGTGACTGAACTGAACTGATTGTCCTTCTTGAAATTCCCAGGTGGCTCAGTGGTAAGAATCTGTCTGCAATGCAGGAGACGCAGGAGACATGAGTTTGATCTCTGGGTCAGGAATATCCCCTGGACAAGGAAATGGCAACCCACTCCAGTATTCTTGCCTGAAAAATCCCATGGAAGGAGGAGTTTGGCCGGCTGCAGTCCATGGGGTCACGGAAGAGTTGGACATAACTTAGCACCTAAATAACATTGTTCTTGTTAAAGTATTATTTTCACCCTATTTTTAACCAATCTTTTCTTTGTAAGTAACCACACCTGGCTTTATCTAAATACAATGGTGCAACAAATACTTGTCTCCTGTGGGAGTACAATGCATCATGCTCGTGCTCTGTTGTGTCCAACTCTGCAGCCCCATGGACTATAGCCCACCAGGCTCCTCTGTCCATGGAATGTTCTCAGCAAGACTACTGAAATGGGTTGCCATTTCCTTTTCCAGGGCATCCTCCCAACCAAGGTATCAAATCCACATCTCTTGCATCTCCTGCATTGGCAGCTGAATTCTTTACCACTGAGACACTTGGGAAACCCAATACAATGCATAATTTTGTCAATCTAGGCTATCTTTCCATGAGTGGTATTATTTCCATATTATGAAATGTGCCCACAGTAAAGGGAATCCACACCAGACACCTGGAAGGCAGAGGGAGAACCACTTACCCAGCATGTCACTGTTTCAGACCAACCTTGACGTGACTGTGTAGACACTCTTGCCTCAGGGGTTACTTATGTTAATTCACCCTGCCAATCAGAACTGCACCTCTTTCTCACAAACACAGCATTTACTGAGGATAACAGGACACACTGCCAGGCTGAAAGGCCCACCCTCAGCCCCTGTGAAAAATCCTTGAGAAACAGGCACTCTGCTCTTCCCTGTGAGAACTCTGACAGGACTGATACATTACCTGGATGAAATCAAGAAATATCAGGGGCAGTAACTCATCCATATGCCCAATGTCTTTGGTGAAACGATTCAAAATTCTTCCTGCAAGAACAGGATATGAGAAATTACTCATTTGCTCGATAGGAACTTTAAGAGAAACAATTCATGAACAAATAAAAACAATATTTTTGAAGAACATGTATTTCAGGTCTTCCCTGGTGGTACAGTGTCCCCATTATAGGGGACATGTGTTCAATCCCTGGTCCAGGAAGATTCCACATGCTGCAGAGCAACTAAGCCTGTGCGCCACAACTACTGAAGCCCATGTGCCTAGAGCCTGAGCTCTGCAACAGAAAAAGCCACCACAATGTGAAGCCCAGGCACTGCAATGAAGAGTAACCCTTGCTTGCTGTAACTAGAGAAAGCCCACATGCAACAACAAAGACCCAATGCAACTAAAAATAAATAAATAAATCTTAAAAAAATAAAGTACATGTATTAAATATTTAATATATTGGGCTTCCCTAGGGACTCAGTACAGATCTCCATTGTGACTTTCAGAGATACAGCCTTAAAAAAATATTGGTCCTGAGAAATTTATTCAGTGTTTTTCCAGGTGACCTCTATACATTGAGGTTATTAGGTCTCCAATAGACCCAATGGCACCCCACTCCAGTACTCTTGCCTGGAAAATCCCATGGATGGAGGAGCCTGGTAGGCTGCAGTCCATGGGAATATAAAAGAGTAGGACACAATTTAGCAGTAAAACAACAAAGTTAATATATTACAAATTCATATAAAATAAGCCAATGTCAGTGACAAAAAGAAAGACAAAATAGGATGATACCTAAAGAGAAACAAAAATACCACCAAATGGCAATGGGTGGGGAAGTGAAACTGAGCCCTGATTTTTAAAAGAATTGCGGGATCTTGTGGCAGTATCAGGAAGAGTTGGTGGATTTGAGAATGTTCCTTCCCTTTAGAGCCATCCCATCTAAGGCTCACTCCAAGTGTTAAATCAGTAAATAAACAATTGCAAAATACCTAAGTTAATCCTAATTGTCACAACAATTTTGCTTTAATTATCAAGATTAATTTTGCCAAGTGATACTTTCTAAATAAACATAATTATAACCTCTTTGTAATTTTTTTCCCTCCAGATGGCGCACAGCACCTCACATTTTGCGAAATTTTGGATTGTGGCCATTTCTAGGTTGTGAGTTTACTACTGGCTTAATAAGTCACTGTTTTCAGAGGTATACCAGGTATGACAAGCCCAGACTTACGAATAAGCATCTAAGACCACAGGGATGTAGGCAGGAAAACAGAAATATTACTAAATGACTAAGAATCAGTTATCATTGATTTTATTTGCCTTCTCAGAATCCACAATAATAGTATATCCTTAAGGCTGCAATATGGGGATATGGAAATTTCCAGTAAATATCTGGCATAAACTAAAAATGTCACATGTCACATCAGTAAACAAAGGATGCTGTAGCCATCAGGACTCTGCAGCCACCCCTGCAAGGGTGTTGCACCCTGAGGAGACTCAGGATGAAAAAGAACAGGACACTGGCCCCAGACAGGGGAGGTGCAAATCAAAGGAACTGTAACAGGGAGGAGCCAATTTTGACTCCATGCTGGATGTGTTTCTTTGACCACTGCTGGTCATTGCTTTGGTCAGGGAACCCTGCCCTTCTGTCTGGATGTTAAATGAAAATGGCTTTTTTCAGCTTACAGGGAGACAATCTGACTCTCACCACCTGTGAATGGCTGCAGAAAAGAAAAAAAAATGAACAAATACCCTCTTATTGTGCAAGATAAATGGCCTTTTGACTTTACTTCCTCGCCTTCTCTCCTCTCTGTTCTATAAAAGAACCAAGCATCCAGATTCCAATAAGATGGTTATTTTGAGACATCAGTCTGCCATCTTCTAAGTCTGCCAAGTTTCCAAATAAAGTCATTTTCCTTTGCGTTAACACGTCATCTGTTAAGACTTATCAGCATTGTGAGGCGAGCAGAGCGAGCTTGAACTTGGTAACAAGTAATACCACTCTACGTGGTTCTCTCTTCATGCCATCACATACCAGAAACAAAGACAATCTATCACAAATTCTACATTTGAAAATAAACACAGGAAAGAATTCAATTTAATATACTGCTAAAAGAGTAAAAAACCGATGCCCCTAAACCTTAGGGCCTAACTTTGCTGTACTTATTTGAGCTTCTATTTTCTTGAAGGGATGAAATTCTGATAATAGACACAGGAGCGGGAGACAAGATACACACTGGTATGCCTGCTGCTCTAGGATTAGTGACCTTAAAGATTTAAACTTTGTTCCAAATCCTTGAATAATAAATCAGCATCTGGAGATGCCTACAGGTCATCAAGAGCCTGGTTAACAGTGGTCACAAGCACTCAGAGGCTGTGATAACATAAATTATAACTGATAACAGTCCCATTTGATGCTCCCAAATTTACAACTGTAGGTTCCCCATTAGCAGGAAAAGTAGAGCTAGTTCACAGCCATAATAGCAACAACTTCCAATCACTTCCTCACTCCAGTTTTGTAATAAGATGAGATTGTGTGGGCCTCTGCAGTTTACCATTCTCCTTACAGTGCTTGGATTAAAGAACATGTGTTGAATAAATGTACACAAGATGCTGCACTAAACAGCCTTATTTAATCCTCACAACAGTCTTGTGAAACAGGAAGGGCAGTGGTTAATCCCATTTCACAGGAGGGGAATTTCCCAGACACCATGTCAACATCCTCACTTAGGTTCATTAGGCACTGATCCTGTGCTAAGTGCTGTGAATATATTAACCTGCTTAATGCCCACAACATCAAGATATTGCTAAGGATGTGAATAGTATCCTCATTTTATAGGCAAGGAAACTGAGACACAGAGAAATTAAATAACTAACATATAAGTATTAAAATAACTATAACTGGCTATTACTATTAGTAACTATCTCCAGGACCGAACTCAGGAAGTTGGCTCCAGAGTCCATACTTATAACCGTTACAACATCCTGCCTGGAGATTTGCCTGCCCCATAGTATCTACCTACTTTGGCCTTGATTGTGCAGCTAGTTGATGGCCAGGCCAAGGCTAATGCTGTCCTCTCTCCAGTCACATCCTTGCCTCATCAGGCCCTGTCAATCATGACCTGCAAAAGCAAAGCCACCCTGGGCCTCAGCACAAGTCTAACCAACTGAGCAGAGTGGTATGTGTGCTGATGAACTAGCTCTTCATAGAAACCCAGGTCAGGAGGCCACCTTCAGAAGCAAGACAGGTGGAAGGCCTCAGGGTATGGGAACCAACCACTGGAAACCTTCCTAAGTAAGGTTGGGAAACCAACCTAAGTAAGAGTGTTTCTTACTTAATAATGAAGATCCTCCTGCTAGGTACCACAAGACATCTTTAATGTAATCAAAAGTCCATTGTAAAACTAGACAGTTAATTTTATTGAAGAGGATGCTTACATTTCACTGATCTTGTATTTTAATTAATTTTACATTACCATTTAGGTAAAACTGAAAATATGAGTGCATGTCAGAGCTCTGTGGTCCTAGAAATGAATGGGCAATGAAAGAAAGAAACACACAGCTTGTCTTCTGTAGAGACGTTCCTGGAAGATGGTCCTTCCTAGTTAGCTTAACATTATGTAACATAGCCAACGTTTTAACAACTAGTCAAAAACATTTCAACACATTTTCATCATTTGTTGGGTGTTTCATTGGACTCCTAAATCATCCTGCAAAGTAAACATTCATATATTTTTACAGACATGCATAAATTGGAATAAAGGCTTATATGCTCCTATATTCAGATATTCTCTGGTAGGAAAAATTATTTGTGAAGACTTTTGTAGAAAATGAATAAACATACACAGTGATTTTCTTCCAGGCATCTCTTCCATTTTCAAATATGAAAATGTAAATAGGCATGTAATGTGTTAACAAGACATATTCATTAAGAAATTTGGTGTCTGACTTACCTATTGGATTTATATGGAAGAACAATACCTGAGTTCTTAAAACGGTCTCCAACATTATCTTGTGCAAAGTTTGTGAAGAATTAACAAGGATGCAGAATATCAACAGAGACCTTGTGATACCAAAAAGGACAGTAGACACAGTTAACCCTGAAATAAAGAAACATCACTCAGCACAAGATCTCTGTCTGATCCTTAAGCATGCTAAAGCATGGCAGGCAGTTTAGAAAGATACTGTGCATTTTATTCTATAAATAAAATTTGTATAGAGATTTACATATATACAGAATAAAAACATATATATAAAGTAGATTCTGTAAGATTTTAATGCTTTCAAAAATACATTTATAAAGAAAAATATAAAAATCACTGTTTTCTTCCCACTAAATGGAAACAACATGGGGGAAAATGTGTAAACTGCAGCTTGATTCTAGGCTTGCCTAATTCAATTACAAGTTCTAATAAAACTTATAAGACAGATAATTATACAACTAGAAGATCTTCCTTTCTCCACATTTCAAATCTCATTATTTACAACATGTCCCATAATTTGAAAGAAAGGTATGCTTTGGTAAAAATGAAAGTGTTAGTTGCTCAGTCAAGTCATACTCTTTGCAACACCATGGACTGTAGCCCCCAGGCTCTTCTAAGCATGGAATTTTCCAGACAAGAATACTGGAGTGAGTTGCCATTCCCTTCTCCAATGTTTTGCTACCAGCACATGAATTAACGGGGAAAAGGAGAAATGATCTACCATTTCCTTGCAATTTACAAGGGAACTCTACTTAATTCTCTGTGGTGACTTAATTGGGAAGGAAATCCAAAAAAAGGATATATGTTCAATGGTTCACTTGGCTGTACAACAGAAACTAACACAACATTGGAAAGCAAGTATAATAAAAATTAATAAAAATTAAAAATATTAAAAATAAAGTAGCTACTTCTATGCCCAAGTAGATATAAAGAGCATGAAAATACCATGTTAGGTTGCAAGTGGACAATCTCTTAAATAACTGAACTGCAAGAAACTACAAATTATATTTTGACATGAGATAATCTAAACAAAATAAACTAATCTCTCACTATTTAATAGCACCCCAAAGCATTTATAAATAAATTAATCATTTAAATTTATGTATTATCAATGATATAAATGAGCACTACTATGCATATAAAAATAAAAATAGCCCTCCAAACATCTCTTCAACTCACAATGCTATATTGAATGGAGATAACTTCAGCAATATATATTCCATCAAGTACTTTTTTTCCATTTAGCTGCCATATCAGTGTTATTTAAATACTGAAAGCTGCTTAAATTCCTGAATTCCACCAACAGGCATTTGCCTTAGCCCACAATCCTATATGAATGTGTAACAGAATCCCTTCCTTCTTCTTTAAGGCCTCATTGTCCACCAATTCAGAAGTTAAACAGCTGGTAGATTCAAACTTCTTATCAAGTGATTAATAAAATAAATACCAAATTTCAATGAGTGGATTTTTACATAACTTACTCTTTGCAGAAAGCTTTCACAAGCATTTCCTGTGAGGATATTTAAATTTTTACTTATTTACAAAAATATATTGGGGTATAGTTGCCTTACAATGCTGTGTTAGTTTCTGCTGTTCAATAAAGTAAATCAGCTATATGTATACATACATCCCTTCCCTCTTGGACCTCCCTTGCCCCCATCCCTCTCCTCTAGGTCATTGCAGAGCACTGAGCTAAGCACCTTGTGCAACATAGCAGCTTCCCACTAGCTATCTGTTTTACACATGGTAGTGTGTATATGTCAATCCTAATCTTTCAATTTATTTCCCTCACCTCCCCATTCCTGCTCTGTGTCCACACATCTATTCTTTACAGCTACGACTCTAGTCATCCCCTGCAAATAGGATCATCTGTACCCTTTTTCTAGATTCCATGTTGCTGTTGTTTGTTCAGTTGCCAAGTCGCATCCAACACTTCGTAACCCCATTGACTGCAGCACGCCAGGCTTCTCTGTCCCTCACCATCTCCCAGAGTTTGCCCAAGTTCATGAATTGGTGATGCCATCCAACCAGCTCATCCTCTGTCACCTTCTTGTCCTTCTGCCTTCAACCTTTCCCAGCATCAGGGTCTTTTCCAGTGAGTCAGATGCTTACATCAGGAAGCCAGAGTATTGGAGCTTCAGCTTCAGCATCAGTACTTCCAATGAGTATTTAGGGTTGATTTCCTTTAAGACTGACTGGTGTGATCTCCCTGCTGTCCAAGGGACTCTCAATCTCAAGTCTTCTCTAGCGCCACAGTTCTAAAGCATCAATTCTTCAGTGCTCAGCCTTCTTTATTGTCCAGCTCTCACATCCGTGCATGACTACTGGAAAGGATATAGCCTTGAGTATACAGACCTTTGTTGGCAAAGTGATGTTTCTGCTTTTTAACACACTGTAGAGGTTTGTCATAGCTTTCCTGCCAAGAAGCAATTGTCTTCTAATTCCATGGCTGCAGTCACCATCTGCGGTGATTTTAGATCCTAAGAAGAGGAAATCTGTCACTGACCCCACATTTTCCCCTTCTGTTTGCATGAAGTGATGGGACTAGATGCATGATCTTAGTTTTTTTTAATATTCAGTTTTAAGTTGGCTTTTTTACCCTCATTATTCACCCTCATCAAGAGGCTCTTTAGTTCCTTTTTGCTTTCTGACATTAGAGTGCTATCACCCACATATCTGAGGTTGATATCCTCCAGCAATCTTGATTCTAGCTTGTAAGCCATCTACCCCAGCATTTCACAAGATGTGCTCTATGTATAAGTTAAATAAACAGGGTGACAATAAACAACCTTGTTGTACTCCTTTCTCAATCCTGAACCAATCAGCTGTTCCATACAGGTTTCTAACTGTTGCTTCTTGATCTGCATACAGGTTTTTCAGGAGACAGGTAAGATGGTCTTTAATAGTTTCCATAATAGCTTCCAATCTCTTTAATAGTTTTCCATAGTTTGTTATGATAAACACAGTCAAAGGCTTTAGCTTAGATAGTGAAACAGAGGTAGATGTTGTTCTGGAATTTCCTTGCTTTCTCTATGACTCAGAAAATTAGTAGTTGTCTTCTGCTTTTCCCCAGTAGCTTATTGGACACCTTCTGACCTGGGGAGCTAGTCTTTTGGTGTCATATCTTCTTGCCTTTTTATGCAGTTCATGGGTTCCTTATGGCTAGTACAATGGAGTGGTTTGCCATTCTCTCCTCCAGTCGATTATATTTTGTCAGAACTCTCCACTATGATCCATCCGTCTTAGGTGGCCCTACATGGCATAGCTCATTGTTTCATTGAGTTACACAAGCCCCTTCACCATGATAAGGCAGTGATACGTGAAGAGGCTAGATTCCAAATGTATGCATTAATACAAGTATTTTTTTGTGTGTTTTCTCTTTCTGACTTACTTTACTTTGTGTGACAGACTCTAGGTCCATCCACATCTCACAAATGACCCAATTTCATTCCTTTCTGTGGATAAGTAACATTCCAGTTTACATGTGTGTTAGTCACTCAGTCCTGTCCAATTCTTTGCAACCCAATGGATTGTAGCCTGCCAGGCTCCTCTGTCCATGGAATTCTCCAAGCATGAATACTGGAGTGGGTTGCCACTCCCTTATCCAGGAGCTCCTCCTGACCCAGGGATGAAACTCAAGTCTCCATCTTTGCAGACATATTCTTTACCATTTGAGCTACCCGGAGAGCCCCCTCCCCGATCCAGTGTCTATATGTACCATAAATGAGATGAAAAGACAGCCCTGAGAATGGGAGAAAATAATTACAAAATAAGTAACTGACCAGGTGTTAATCTCCACAATATACAAACAGCTCATGCAGCTTAATATAACAAAAAAAAAAAACAACCCAATCAAAAAATGGGCAGAAGACCTATATAGACCTTTCTCCAAAGAAGACATACAGATGGTCAAGAGGGACATGAAAAGATGCTCAATATTGTTATTTGAGAAATGCAGATCAAAACTCTAATAAAGTATTATCTCACACCAGTCATAATGCTCTCATCAAAAAATATACAAACAATAAATGCTAGAGAAGGTGTGGAAAAAGGGAATCTTATTGCACTGTTAGTAGGAATGTAAATTGCTACAGTCACTATGGAGAACAGTATGGAGGTTCCTTAAAAAATTGAAAATAGAACTACCATACAACCCAGAAATCCCACTACTGGGCATATACCTGAGAAAACCATAATTCAAAAAGACACATGCACCCCAGTGTTCATAGCAACACTATTTACAAAAGCTAGGACATGGAAGCAACCTAAATGTCCATCAACAGATGAATGGATAAAGAAAGCATTTAAAATTTTTGTTAAAGACATCCTTTAAATAGTATGTAATGCTTTACTATATATATTCTAAATATTCTTGTGAATAGAGAAATTCATGTTAATAGTGAATATTAGTCTGGCAAGCCAAATTTTGAATTAATCACACAGTTGGGGAGGAGGAACACTGTAATCTAAGGGTAAGAAAGAGAAGGAATCCTAATTCCAGACACTGGACTTCCCCTGCTTAGCTTCTCAAGTTATTAGTGAAGCCCAAGAGATGAGCAGTGTGGAAAGAGGAGCTTTGCATACCTGGGAGGGAATAATGCTTTTATTTATGGCCCATGCAGCCAGAGGATTTCATCCAAGATCAATACAAGTCTGTTTATTCAGAAAGAATTGGAACAACCTGAACCATAGGGTGGAATTCATTTGTAATCCCCTTCCTGATGTTCAAGCTGGTTTTAGAAAAGGCAAAGGAACCAGAGATTAAATTGCCAACATCTGCTGGATCATAGAAAAAGCAAGAGAGTTCCAGAAAAATATCTATTTCTGCTTTATTGACTATGCCAAAGCCTTTGACTGTGTGGATCACAATAAACTGCGGAAAATTCTGAAAGAGATGGGAATACCAGACCACCTGATCTGCCACTTGAGAAATTTGTATGCAGGTCAGGAAGCAACAGTTAGAACTGGACATGGAACAACAGACTGGTTCCAAATAGGAAAAGGAGTTCGTCAAGGCTGTATATTGTCACCCTGTTTATTTAACTTATATGCAGAGTACATCATGAGAAACGCTGGGCTGGAAGAAACACAAGCTGGAATCAAGATTGCCGGGAGAAATATCAATAACCTCAGATATGCAGATGACACCACCCTTATGGCAGAAAGTGAAGAGGAACTCAAAAGCCTCTTGATGAAAGTGAAAGAGGAGAGTGAAAAAGTTGGCTTAAAGCTCAACATTCAGAAAACAAAGATCATGGCACCCGGTCCCACCACTTCATGGGAAATAGATGGGGAAACAGTGGAAACAGTGTTAGACTTTATTTTTTTGGGCTCCAAAATCACTGCAGATGGTGACTGCCGTCATGAAATTAAAAGACACTTACTCCTTGGAAGGAAAGTTATGATCAACCTAGATAGCATATTCAAAAGCAGAGACATTACTTTACCAACAAAGGTTCGTCTAGTCAAGGCTATGGTTTTTCCTGTGGCCATGTATGGATGTGAGAGTTGAACTGTGAAGAAGGCTGAGTGCCAAAGAATTGATGCTTTTGAACTGTGGTGTTGGAGAAGACTCTTGAGAGTCCCTTGGACTGCAAGGAGATCCAACCAGTCCATTCTGAAGGAGATCAGCCCTGGGATTTCTTTGGAAGGAATGATGCTAAAGCTGAAACTCCAGTACTTTGGCCACCTCATGCGAAGAGTTGACTCATTGGAAAAGACTGTGATGCTGGGAGGGATTGGGGGCAGGAGGAGAAAGGGACGACAGAGGATGAGATGGCTGGATGGCATCACTGACTCGATGGACGTGAGTCTCAGTGAACTCCTGGAGTTGGTGATGGACAGGGAGGCCTGGCGTGCTGGGATTCATGGGGTTGCAAAGAGTCAGACAAGACTGAGTGACTGATCTGATCTGATCTGATCTGCCCATCCATATAATGTTATAAGATTTAGCTAAAGCACCTACTAGAATACATAGTAGCTACATATTTCCAGTGGCTGATTTTCTCAATATGCAATCCTGGCTTAAGTACAAAAATTCATTATGGAACAAGTTAAGAGTCTTCATCCAAATTTTTCTTCTTCTGCTGCTGCTGCTACATCACTTCAGTTGTGTCCGACTCTATGCAACCCCTAGTAGATTTTTAAAATAATTATTCTAATTAATTCACAGCGTAAATGCAATTCAGATATTTAATCTATTAAGACATTACTGAATTACTCTGAAAGCCCTCGTTGCTCACACAGACTCATTGTAAGCACCTTAAACTCTGGTATTCTAGAGTAGATGACTCAAATTTACCTGAATAAACTCTTAAGTACCAGTTCAGCACAAATACTACATCTTCATCTTCTTTCAAATATCCCCCAAAATACAGGTCACTTTGTACATTCGCCCTATGGAACAGAAAATTTAAAATATTACACTATAGATATACATAGAGTTTACACAGATATCACCAAAAAATTACCTCAACTCAAGAAATGTATATTATGCTGGAAAAATATGAATCACGACTTTCAGTTTTCAAAATTTTCTGTGAAGACAGACTTAGAAAATGAACTTGTGGTTGCCGAGGGGAAGGACAGTTAGAGAGTTTGGATGGTCATGCACAAACTGCTAGATTTAAAACAGGTAACCAACAAGGACTTATTGTATAACACATGGAACTCTGCTGAATGTTATAATAACGTGGCAGACAGGAGGGAAGTTTGAGGGAGAATGGATAAATGTATATGTATGGCTGCGTCCCTTCACTATTCAAAAGGAACGATCACAACATTGTTAATCGGCCACCTCCCACTACAATATTAAAAGTTCAAAAAAATTTTTTTTTCTATAAAGAAGCTGCTGAAGGGAGGGACATGGGGAGAGACCACAGGGTGATCAATACCACCCACAGTAACTTTCATCTTTCTTCAGGGAAACTACGTGAGGGTCAGAAGAGGAGGCTGAACAAGCCCCATCTCCCCCCCTGAGTCTGTGGGAAAGTGAGGCTTCGTGTAGACTTCACAGCTCTTTGGGTCAGGCCAGAAATCACTCACCAGAATGCAAGCCACCAATCCTGCAGGATGTAGGCAACCTGGAGCAGGAAACAGCAGTCACTCAGACATTGACATCACTGAGCCTCACACCCTGCTCACTAGGATGGAGGACAGAAAGGCTCCAGAACATGGAGATGCTCCTTCCAGCTCAGGTCTGTGCCAAGCCCCACACCCCAGAGGACCACAGGTCAGGGGGAGGGCATCTTACATGTTAATATATTTAAAAGAAATCCCCTTTTCCCTAGAAGACTTTGCTCCCCAAATATAATGTACTTCAATGCAAATCCAAGTGGACTCCAAAGTCAGTAATAACAAAACAAATGTTGGGATTTTGGAAAGCAAAAAGCTTGTCAGGTACAGTGATGGTCAGTTCTGGGTGTCAGCTTGGTTGCGCCAGTCTCAAGTGATTCAATTAAATACTCATCTAGATGTTGCTGTGAAGGTATTTTGTGAATGTGGCTTACATCCATCATCAGAACCTAAATAGAGGAGATCACTCTCAATACTGTGGTTGCCTCATCCAGTCAGACAAAGGCCCTAAGAGCAAAATCTGAGGCTTCCTGGAGGAGGAAGAAATTCTGTCTCAAGATATCAGGGTCAGCTCCCACCTGAGGTTTCAGTCTGCAGGCCTGCCTTTCTGATTCCACATTCACCAAGCTAGGCCCACAACTGCATGAGCCAAGTCTTTGAGATAAATCTCTTAATACAAATATATTAAAAGAATTATAAAATACAATATAAATAACTGAGTGTACAAATCAAAATAAACTCCCTTACGTACCTGAGCTGCTATGTTTACTAGAATAAGGAAGATGATGACAGGCCAGTGAGCACCAGCTGTGAAGTAATTCTTAAAGGTCTTAAAACCAACTTTTCCTTTCAAATGGTACTCTAGAGGTAGCACAACCTGTATATTCTCAGTCTAAAAGGGAAAAAGAGCAGTGAGAAATGGAATTTTAAAAAATGAACCTCAGCACTCATTATCCGAGAAATGCAAATCAAAACCACAATGAGGTATCACTTCATGGCAGTTAGAATGGCTGTGATCCAAAAGTCTACAAGCAACAAATGCTGGAGAGGGTGTGGAGAAAAGGGAACCCTCTTACACTATTGGTGGGAATGTAAACTAGTCCAGCCACTATGGAGAACAGTGTGGAGATTCCTAAAAAAACTGGAAATAGAACTGCCAAACGCCCCAGCAATCCCACTGCTGGGCATACACACCGATGAAACCAGAATTTAAAGAGACATGTGTACCCCAATGTTCATTGCAGCACTGTTTATAAAAGCCAGGACATGGAAGCAACCTAGATGTCCATCAGCAGATGAATGGATAAGAAAGCTGTGGTACATATACACAATGGAGTATTACTCAGCCATTAAAAAGAATACATTTGAATCAGTTCTAATGAGGTGGATGAAACTGGAGCCTATTATACAGAGTGAAGTAAGCCAGAAAGAAAAACACCAATACAGTATACTAACGCATATATATGGAATTTAGAAAGATAGTAACAATAACCCTGTATGCGAGACAGCAAAAGAGACACAGATGTATAGAACAGTCTTTTGGACTCTGTGGGAGAGGGAGAGGGTGGGATGATTTGGGAGAATGGCAATGAAACATGTATAATATCATATATGAAACAAATCACCAGTCCAAGTTCGATGCATGATACTGGTTGCTTGGGGCTGGTGCACTGGGACGACCCAGAAGGATGGTATAGGGAGGGAGGAGAGAGAGGGTTTCGGGATGGGGAACACGTGTATACCTGTAGCAGATTCATGTTGATGTATGGCAAAACCAATACAAAAAGTAATTAGCCTCCCATTAAAATAAATACATTTATATTGAGAAAAATAAAATGAAAATGAACCCCAAATTTCAAGAGTTCAACAATGTCCTCCTCTGCAAAGCTGTGGGAAACAGACATATCTCATACACTGATAGGAGTGCAGGATGGTCTATCTCCTATAGAGAAGGGTGTGGGAATATCTGGCCAAACCACATATGTGTTTACCCTTGGACCCAGCCATCCCACTCATAGGAATCTATGAGAAATAATCAAACACCATTCACATGAGGTTATTCACTGTTGGGGAGCTTTCCTTAAAATAGAACATGACTCTCAACACACACACAACAAAATCAATTAATGTATAAATGCAGAAACTTCCTCTAAAATAACACACAAAATGATATGGAGCTAATGTATCCCTCCAGATGACTTGTGTCATTCAATGATAGAAACATAAAACATACTTGGGACTCAAAACACTAGCCAAATACAGTAAACTGAGTTCACAGAGAGTTAGAGTTACATAGCACGTTGCAAGCATATGATCTGAATCTATTTAGTTCCTAAATTTCAGAGAGTGATTCTTGAGTTTAGAAAATGAATCAGAATCATTCCAGGCTCCTGGGTTTGCATATCAAGGAATATCTGTGTATATTTTTAAGCAGGATCTAGTGCATTTCTCTCTGGAGGATTTAGAATGCGTTGTAGAGTCACAGAAGCCTAGTGTGTCCTCGGCTCTCTCCTGGCCACTGGGATTCAAGGTCGATAAGATGTGGTTCTCGGTCTTGAAGGGTAAGAAAGGAGGATGGGAACTAACACTGAAGTGTCTACCATGTGTCAGGTCCTTTGCACATGTTATCTCTGACCTATCACAAACCATCTAACACTGAGGCAAAATAATACCATCAGTCACCTGAGTGCTAGAACATTCCAACATACAGGAAAAGTAGCTGATTTAACGTGGCAACAGCAGGACTCAGTCTAAGGGGGTCTTCACATTAAGCCTTGGGACGTATAAGGGAAACTGGGGCCAACCAACATGAGTAGGATGTAACTATGGTTAACTGAAGAGTTCTCAATCAGTGTGAGCCACATTCACTCAGAAATTTATAGCAGTGCACCCACTGCTGATGTCCATAAGATTCTCCATCCTACACTCAAAGGGGAACCCCGAGCAGGCTTGATTCCTTCATGCTCTTCTATCAGTTCCATGGAACAAGACTTTGGGAACCTTAGGGTCTACTTTGGGACAAATGAAGAAGTCATGAGCAGAGCAGACTGAAGGTCTGTGAGACCACCAAGAGCAGACAGACCCGGGCACACTGCAGGATGAGAAACTCACTTCTTGGTCTTCTGGAGCCGCATCTTTCAATGAGCGTCTGGGAGACTGGAGAGACTGAACCAAAGACTCAGAGATCACAGTGGGAGTTCCTGGAACTGGAGATGGTGCAGATTGCTCATTCCCCTTCTCAAAACGGGAAAAAATATCTATCCCGGATTTCAGGAACTCAGAGTAAGTTCCTCTTTCTATCACTATCCCCTGAAATAAAAAGTTGAGAGGAATTAATTTATATTTGATAATGTTAAACCAACCTAAATACTAATCAAGAAAAGCTATTTTGTCTTAAATTAACATTCTTGAAAAAAATGATCCCTGGTTCTAGAATTCTTGTTGAGAAATCTAATTCAGTCATCTCAGTACAGAACTGATAATTGGGTTCTCTGCCAAACCTCATCCCTATGTTAGGTGCTGGGGGATGTGAAAGAAAGGTGTGCTCATGTGTTAAAAATGGAGGCCGTTGACATGACTACCATGGGCACTTAGGGAAGGAAGAAGCATGGAGGTTGGTGGCAGGATCAGCATAGTCTTTTTAGACAACATGGGAATTGAGAGAAGCCTCATGTGACAATTCCAGGAAAGAAATTTAAACTTAACCCAGAGGTGGGCACAAGTACATCTGCATACAGGTAAGAGTCTCTCATTAAATCTTCACTGACCACTGTCACTGTCACACTATCATGTGCCTGGCGGGGATAATAGAAACCAGCCCTGGACAGAAAATCCATGAGAGGCCTCTCCATGGTCTCTACAACTGCCCCCACACACTCAGCAAGTTCCCAACTGAAAATTCAATATTCCACTTTTTAAAGTAATTAAACAAGGAAGTCATGGGGCTGGGGTGGCTCTGAAGCCTTGGAGGTCTGTGCCCACAAACCAAAACCTAAGTCAGAATCAATGTACTCAGATCCGAGAAAAAACTTAGGAACAACCAACCACAAGCAGCCAACTAGGCTTCCCCAAATCAGGTAACTGCTTAAGCTACGTCCAATCAAATAATTTTCTTTGAACACATGTGACACTTCCTTGCAGTTTCCTTCCCTTACAAAGTCACATAAAATAATGTGCAGACGTTTTGCTATTTTCTGACCCCATGAAACCAGACTCAGCTTATTCACTCAGTAGCAAAAAAAACATCAGGGGAAAAAAAAAAATCTCAGCATGCAAAACACATCAAATGAAAGCAGCTGTGGTTAAGGCAGCTCAAATGGAGGGAACTGGCCAGGACACTCGCTGGGACCCCTCTCACCCTCTCCCCTGAGGGGGTCTACTGGGAGAAATGCAGGGAAGCCTTTGGGTACCATCTGATACTGAAAAACTAGAAAATTATGCAGGATATATCAGGTCTTGTTCCACTCGGGAGGCAAAATTCACACACCTCTTTAATGAAATCACCACATCAAATTTGTAATATGTATGCACAATGAAATGACTGGTGGTATAAAGATAGAAATTTCACTCAATGGTCAAGCATTGACAATTCTTGGGGGGATGAAAGGACAGCCATTCCCCATCTGCTGTGAACAGAGGGACCAAACAAACAGTAAAGATGAACCCCAACTCATGCAGGGGTGCTCACCAGGGGGCAAATAGCTGTTTTGTGAGTACTAAAATTGGGTGTAGTGTCCTCAAAGGAAGCAATAAGGGGACCCCAAAATATCTAGGGACTGGCTAAATAGGTTATTCCCCTGCCACTGATCCTGTGCTCATAACACTGCACTGTCAACACGGGTTTACACGCTAGAATCACCCCCTCTGCACATGAAATCAACTGCTCTCAAGCTTGAGAAACCTTAGCCCCTCCCCCCACTCCTAGAGGAGTGGAGAGGAGTTAACACATGGAAGTGCTTCCAGAGAGGCAGGGGTTCTGTATTTTAATAATCTTTCTTGGAGCAGAGATTCATTTCAAAAATCAGGGATCTGACCAAGGGCTTGTGGAGCATTCATAGGTTAACAACAAAGGTGCTGAGACCCAGAGGTAAATGAGCCAAGGAATGAAGCATCAAATGACCACCAAGTCTGAAAGCTTCTCACTAATCTCCATCCCACCCCTAGTCATGCTAGGAGTTGTTGGTGGGATGGTGCCTCCTCCTCAAAACGATGTGTTCAAACATGACACCTGTGAACATGACCTTATTTGTATAGAGTCTTTGCAGATGTAACCGAGTTAAGATGAGATCACAGTGGAGCAGGGTGACCCTAAGGCCAGTAAGACTGATGTTGCTATGAGAACAGAAGAGACCCAGACTGACACGGGGACAATGGCCATGTGACATCAGAGGCAGAGACCACAGCACTGCAACTGGAAGCCAAGGAACACCTAGGAAGGCCGGTGAACACCAGAGGCTGGAGGGAAGGATTCTCCCCTGGAGCCTTCAGGGAGAGCCGGGCCTGCCAGCACCTGGATTTGGGACTTGAAGCTTCCAGAACAGGGCGACAATAAACTTCTTTTGTTTTAAGTCACCGAGCTTGAGGTACTTGGTTACGGCAGCTCTAGAAATGGATACTCTAGCCTGAGCCCACACTTCTGTCTTCTCAGCTTTACTAAGACTCCTAACTGCTTGGTCACCCCTCCAGTGACCATCAGAGAAATCTCTTAACTCCCACATCAGACCACATCCCTCCTGTGCTCTGGAAGATCCAAGACTTCCATCCCACTTCTGGGCTTGCTGCCCACTGCCTGGAGACCAACTCCCGCTCATGCCCCTGCTCACTTTCCACAGACCCCCTGGTCTTCCTGCTGTTCCTCCAACCTGCCAGGTAGCTCCTTCCTCAAGACCCCCTGTCTCAGACCCCCTCCCCCAGGTGACTCTGTGGCCACCAAGATCATGTCACTCAGACCCCATGAGGCACCAGCTCCTCAGGGAGGCAAGGATGTCACCTTCTTTGTCACATCCTCCCCATGAGAACAGGAGCCCTGTTAAGGCAGGGCCTTGTCGTCCTGCTGCAAAGGCTCCAACATGTATCCGGCACATAGAGACTTGTGCAAGGAGACCAGAGACTGGAGACACCAGCAGAGAGGATGTCTCTGACCCGGGTGCTTAGCTACCCAACCTCGCTTCTGGTGCTAATGGACTATGCTCTTTTTTTTTTTTTCTTTAAATTTTTTGTTTTATTTTATTTTTTACCTTTACAATATTGTATTGGTTTTGCCATATATCAAAATGAATCTGCCACAGGTATACATGTGTTCCCTGTCCTTAACCCACCTCCCTCCTCCGTCACCATACAACCCCTCTGGGTCGTCCCAGTGCACCAGCCCCAAGCATCCAGTATCGTGCATCAAACCTGGACTGGTGATTCGTTTCATATATGATATTATACATATTTCAATGCCATTCTCCCAAATCATCCCACCCTCTCCCTCTCCCACAGCGTCCAAAAGACTGTTCTATGTATATCAATGTCTCTTTTGCTGTCTCGTATACAGGGTTATTGTTACCATCTTTCTAAATTCCATATATATGCGTTGGTATACTGTATTGGTGTTTTTCTTTCTGGCTTTCTGTATAATAGGCTCCAGTTTCATCCACCTCATTAGAACTGATTCAAATGTATTCTTTTTAATGGCTGAGTAATACTCCACTGTGTATATGTACCACAGCTTTCCTATCCATTCATCTGCTGATGGACATCTAGGTTGCTTCCATGTCCTGGCTTTTATAAACAGTGCTGCAATGAACATTGGGGTACACATGTCTCTTTAAATTCTTGTTTCCTCAGTGTGTATGCCCAGCAGTGGGATTGCTGGGGCGTATGGCACTTCTATTTCCAGTTTTTTTTAGGAATCTCCACACTGTTCCCCATAGTGGCTGGACTAGTTTGCATTCCCACCAACAGTGTAAGAGGGTTCTCTTTTCTCCACACCCTCTCCAGCATTTATTATTTGTAGACTATTGGATCGCAGCCATTCTGACTGGTGTGAGATGGTACCTCATAGTGGTTTTGATTTGCATTTCTCTGATAATGAGTGATGGTGAACATCTTTTCATGTGTTTGTTAGCCATCTGTATATCTTCTTTGGAGAAATGTCTAGTTATTTGGCCATTTTTTGATTGGGTCATTTATTTTTCTGGAATTGAGCTGTAGCAGTTGCGTGTATATTTTTGAGATTAGTTGTTTGTCTGTTGCTTCATTTGCTATTATTTTCTCCCATTCTGAAGGCTGTCTTTTCACCTTGCTTATAGTTTCCTTTGTTATGCAGAAGGTTTTAAGTTTAATTAGGTCCTATTTGTTTATTTCCAGTATTCTGGGAGGTGGGTCATAGAGGATCCTGCTGTGATGTATGTCGGAAAGTGTTTTGCCTATGTTCTCCTCTAGGAGTTTTATAGTTTCTGGTCTTACATTTAGATCTTTAATCCATTTTAGTTTATTTTTGTGTATGGTGTTAGAAAGTGTTCTAGTTTCATTCTTTTACAAGTGGTTGACCAGTTTTCCCAGCACCACTTGTTAAAGAGATTGTCTTTAATCGATTGTATATTTTTGCCTCCTTTGTCAAAGATAAGGTGTCCATATGTGCATGGAATTATCTCTGGGCTTTTTATTTTGTTCCATTGATCTATATTTCTGTCTTTGTGCTAGTACCATACTGTCTTGATGACTGTCGCTTTGTAATACAGCCTGAAGTCAGGCAGGTTGATTCCTCCAGTTCTATTTTTCTTTCTCAAGATTGCTTTGGCTATTCAAGGTTTTTTGTATTTCCATACAAATTGTGAAATTATTTGTTCTAGATCTGTGAAGAATACCATTGGTAGCTTGATAGGGATTGCATTGAATCTATAAATTGCTTTGGGTAGTATACTCATTTTCACTATATTGATTCTTCCATTCCATGAACATGGTATATTTCTCCATCTATTAGTGTCCTCTTTGATTTCTTTCACCAGTGTTTTATAGTTTTCTATATATAGGTCTTTAGTTTCTTTAGGTTGATATATTCCTAAGTATTTTATTTTTTTCATTGCAATGGTGAATGGAATTGTTTCCTTAATTTCTCTATTTTCTCATTATTAGTGTATAGGAATGCAAGGGATTTCTGTGTGTTGATTTTATATCCTGCAAATTTACTATATTCATTGATTAGTTCTAGTAATTTTCTGGTGGAGTCTTTTAGGTTTTTTCTATGTAGAGGGTCATGTCATCTGCAAACAGTGAGAGTTTTACTTCTTCTTTTCCAATTTGGATTCTTTTTATTTCTTTTTTTGCTCTGATTGCTGTAGCCAAAACTTCCAAAACTATGTTGAATAGTAATAGTGAAAGGGGGCACCCTTGTCTTGTTCCTGACTTTAGAGGAAATGCTTTCAATTTTTCACCGTTGAGGATAATGTTTGCTGTGGGTTTGTCATATATAGCTTTTATTATGTTGATTTATGTTCCATCTATTCCTGCTTTCTGGAGAGTTTTTTATCATAAATGGATGTTGAATTTTGTCAAAGGCTTTCTCTGCATCTATTGAGATAATCATAGGTTTTTTTATTTTTCAATTTGTTAATGTGGTGTATTACATTGATTGATTTGCGGATATTGAAGAATCCTTGCATCCCTGGGATAAAGCCCACTTGGTCATGGTGTATGATCTTTTTAATGTGTTGTTGATTCTGATTGCTAAAAAATTTGTTAAGGATTTTTGCATCTATGTTCATCAGTGATATTGGCCTGTAGTTTTCTTTTTTTTTGTGGCATCTTTGTCAGGTTTTGGTATTAGGGTGATGGTGGCCTCATAGAATGAGTTTGGAAGTTTACCTTCCTCTGCAATTTTCTGGAAGAGTTTGAGTAGGATAGGTGTTAGCTCTTCTCTAAATTTTTGGTAGAATTCAGCTGTGAAGACGCCTGGACTTGGGCTTTTGTTTGCTGGAAGATTTTTGATTACAGTTTCAATTTCCGTGCTTATAATGGGTCTCTTAAGATTTTCTATTTCTTCCTGGTCCAGTTTTGGAAAGTTGTACTTTTCTAAGACTTTGTCCATTTCTTCCACGTTGACCATTTTATTGGCATATAATTGCTGATAGTAGTCTTTATGATCCTTTGTATTTCTGTGTTGTCTGTTATGATCTCTCCATTTTCATTTCTAATTTTACTGATTTGATTTTTCTCCTTTGTTTCTTGATGAGTCTGGCTAATGGTTGTCAATTTTATTTATCCTTTCAAAGAACCAGCTTTTTGGCTTTGTTGATTTTGCTATGGTCTCTTTTGATTATTTTGCATTTATTTCTGCCCTAATTTTTAAGATTTCTTTCCTTCTACTAACCCTGGGGTTCTTCATTTCTTCCTTTTCTAGTTGTTTTAGGTGTAGAGTTAGGTTATTTATTTGAATTTTTTTTCTTGTATCTTGAGGTATGCCTGTATTGCTATGAACTTTCCCCTTAGGACTGCTTTTACAGTGTCCCACAGGTTTTTGGTTGTTGTGTTTTCATTTGCATTCGTTTCTATGCAAATTTTGATTTCTTTTTTTATTTCTTCTGTGATTTGTTGGTTATTCAGCAGTGTGTTGTTCAGCCTCCATATGTTGGAATTTTTAATAGTTTTTCTCCTGTAATTGAGATCCAATCTTATTGCATTGTGGTCAGAAAAGATGCTGGGAATGATTTCAATTTTTTTGAATTTCCCAAGGCTAGATTTATGGCCCAGGATGTGATCTATCCTGGAGAAGGTTCCGTGTGCACTTGAGAAAAAAGTGAAATTCACTGTTTTGGGATGGAATGTCCTATTGATATCAATTAGGTCTAACTGGTCTACTGTATCCTTTAAAGTTTGTGGTCCCTTGCTAATTTTCTGTTTAGTTGATCTATCCATAGGTGTGAGTGGGGTATTAAAGTCTCCCACTATTATTGTGTTATTGTTAATTTCTCCTTTAGTACTTGTGAGCATTTGTCTTACATATTGCAGTGCTCCTATGTTGGGTGCATATATGTTTATAATTATTATATCTTCTTCTTGGATTGATCCTTTGATCATTATGTAGTGACTTTCTTTGTCTCTTTTCACAGCCTTTGTTTTAAAGTCTATTTTTTCTGATATGAGTATTGCTACTCCTGCTTTCTTTTGGTCTCTATTTGCATGGAAAATCTTTTTCCAGCCCTTCACTTTCAGTGTGTATGTGTCCGCTGTTTTGAGGTGGGTTTCTTGTAGACAACATATGTAGGAGTCTTGTTTTTGTATCCATTCAGCCAGTCTTTGTCTTTTGGTTGGGGCATTCAACCCATTTACGTTTAAGGTAATTATTGATCCCATTGCCATTTACTTTATTGTTTTGGGTTTGAATTTATACACCCTTTTTGTGTTTCCTGTCTAGAGAATATCCTTTAGTATTTGTTGGAGAGCTGGTTTGGTGGTGCTGAATTCTCTCAACTTTTGCTTGTCTGTAAAGCTTTTGATTTCTCCTTCATATTTGAATGAGATCCTTGCTGGGTACAATAATCTGGGCTGTAGGTTATTTTCTTTCATCATTTTAAGTATGTCTTGCCATTCCCCTCCTGGCCTGAAGAGTTAGGATTAGGATTAGCTGCTTTTAATATTTGTTATTTGTTAAGATCAGCTGTTATCCTTGGGTTTTATGGGAATTCTGGGTTTTGTGTGTGATTATTTGTTGTTTTCTGAGAAGAGACTACCCTTGCTTCCTTTCATCCAGTCTTCTTAAGAAACAAAAATTTAATGTTTTCCCCTTGATGCTTTTAATATTTGTTCTTTGTGTTTGATCTTTGTTAATTTGATTAATCACTTATCCTATCTTCTTCTTCTGTTGTTTCACTATTTGGGTTTATCCTGTTTGGGACTCTCTCTGTTTCTTGGACTTGAGTGATTATTTCCTTCCCCATTTTAGGAAGATTCCATTTTTTTCAACTATTTTATTTCCTCAAGTATTTTCTCATGGTCTTTCTTTTTGTCTTCTTCTTCTGGGACTCCTATGATTGAATGTTGTAGCATTTAATAATGTCCTGGAGGTCTCTGAGATTGTCCTCATTTCTTTTAATTCATTTTTTTTTTCCTCTCTGAATCACTTATTTCTACTATTCTATCTTCTAATTCACTTATCCTATCTTCTGCCTCTGTTATTCTACTATTTTGTTGCCTCCAGAGTGTTTTTTATCTCATTTATTGCATTATTCATTATATATTGACTCTTTTCTATTTCTTCTAGGTCCTTGTTAAACCTTTCTTGCATCTTAATCCTTGTCTCTAGGCTATTTATCTGTGATTCCATTTTGATTTCAAGATTTTGGATCAATTTCACTATCATTATTTGGAATTCTTTATCAGGTAGATCCAGCCTGTCTACTTTCAATTGCACTCTCAGGGAAGCTGAGAAAAAGGAGAGGCATAAAAGTCAACCTAAAGTAATTGCATCTGGATGAAATGTATACCAATGTACAGGCTGCCCAAAGTTACTAACAAAACACAAAATTAAAAATCTATATATATATATATATATATATATATATATATAGGAAAAAAACAAAATTGATAACAAATACCAAAAAGCTAAAATTAAAAATCTAGAGTAGAGTTTGGAATTTCAAAAATACAATGTTAAAGAAAAAAGAAAAGAAAAAAAAAGAAAGAAAGAATGAGAAAAAGAGAAAAAAAAAAAAACAAGGTCACAAAAATTATAAAAAATATCTATATGAAGTTTGCTTTTTTAAAAGAATAGGGTCTTTTTTTTTTTTTTTGCAAAGTAATAGTAGGTTATAAAAGTGAAAATTAAAGGAGTAATAGAGGGCTTAAAATTTTTTAAAACATTTAAAAAAAGATAGAATTATCTTTAAAAAAAAAAAAGAAAGAATGACCGTAAAAATAGTAAAAATATATCTAGGACTTTCTCTGGTGTTGTCGGTATTGTGGGGTCAGTTCATTTTTGGCTAGTTCCTTGGTCCGACTTATATTTCTCAAGATCTATAGGCCCCTTCCTATGTAGTCGGTACTAACGACAGGGTTTTAATCTATTGCCTGTTGCTTTCAAGGCGGTTCCCTCTATTATAGCTTCTTCTGTTTGCTGGTCTCTTCAGTGTCTGATTTCCACCCTGACACAAAGGGGGCGATGGTGGACACCTTATTTTTTTTAGGCTCACTTGTTTAGTCCCGCTGTGGGGAGGGAGGGACGCTGCAAACAAATAACACTGGCGTGTGCTTGCAGTGCCTCAGCCACACTGGGTCTGCCCCCCACTCACGGTGCTTGTAGCCTCCCTGCCCACACTGCTCAGGCTCTAGGTTGCTCCGCTGGGAACCATCTGAAGCTGGCCCTGGGCTGCTTGAACCTCCCAGGTCTAAGCCACTCAGGTTCAGGCACTTGGGTAGTCCTTAGAGGTGCAGACTCGGTTGGGCCTGCGTTTTGTGCCCTTCCCAGGTCCGAGCAGCTCAGGTGATGAGGTGTTTGGCGAGCGGGTTGCTGCGATTTACCGCCTCCCCGCCGCTCGGTTTTCTGGGTGTACAACTGGCACACCTTCTCAGGCGGATGTTGACCATCCAGAACCCAAAGAAGTCTTAGTTAGCAAAGAAGCCTGTTTATAGTTTTGTAGATAATGTCTCTCTGGGGCTGCAATTGCCCCCTTCCTGCTCTGGCTGCCTGTCACCGGAGGGGGATGGTCTGCCGCCGGCTATCTCTGTTCAGTCCTTTGTTTCGTGTGTGGGCCTGGTGGTGTCTTAGGTTAGGGCAGGCTTTTCGTGTGGTAGTTATCCCACAGTCTGGTTTGCTAGCCCAAATTAGTTCGCTCAGATAGCGCTCGGGGCATTCAGGTCAGATCCTTACTCTAAGCGATGCAACCCGCGCCTCCCTGCCCAGCCCCCGCTTGCTAGTGGTGGGTGCAGGTGTCTGCACTGCTTCTCTGCTGGGGAAGTTACCGTTGGGCTCGTAATCTGTGGGTTTTAATTGTTTATTTATTTTTCCTCCCTGTTATGTTGCCCTCTGTGCTTCCAAGGCTCGGCACAGACTCAGCAGTGAGAGTGCTTCCTGGTATTTGGAAACTTCTCTCTTTTTAAGACTCCCTTCCTGGGACTGAGCTCCATCCCTCCCTCTTTTATATTTTTTCCTACCTCCTTTCGAAGACAATGGGTTGCTTTTCTGGGCGCTTGATGTCCTCTGCCAGTATTCAAAAGTTGTTTTGTGGAATTTACTCAGCGTTTAAATGTTCCTTTGATGAATTTTGGGAGAGAAAGTGGTCTCCCCGTCCTATTCCTCCGCCATCTTAGCTCCTCCCCTGGAATATGCTCTTGAGGCAAACTATGTATGACAATTACCTGGATTCAAACAGATCTTAGAATCTCTAAGTGATACACTTTGACTTAAGTCATGGAAGAGGAAAATAAAAAGTTCTAAATAAAACTGTATCATTATCTTTAACAAATTTCATTAGGACAGTGATGATTCAATAACCCTGTGGTTGCACTTTTATACGCTTTTAAGGGTTTATATGGCTTAGAGTGTAATAGTGACATTTCTACAGAGCTTTAGGTTCATCCTCCAAGGCATGAACACCAGCTCTGAGAAGAAGGGGGCAAAAACTGAGGGAGAAGAGGGCGTTTACCATGAACCCAGGAGAGTAACCTGAGGGGAGGTTTGTTCTTCAACACACCTGAGGGCTAGCAATTCCACAGACTTCTAGAAATTACTTACATCTTTCAACATCAGAATCTGACTTGCATCTTTTAGGTATTGCAACTGATGAGTGACTAAGATTGTGATCTTCTCCTTCAAGGCCTGATGAACACACCTACAAATGTAAAAGGCACAGTAAGCAAAAGCACATTAATGGAGTGCCTCAAACTGAAAACTTATATTTTGAAAACAGTGAGACAAAGACCACACAGCAGTCAAAGATCTTTAGTTTAAATGCCAAATCAATAATAAAAATTAAATAAACATAAATCAATTAATCCAAATAGATTCTTAAATTTATCAGCAGCAAATTTGAATCTAGTGCTACAAAGAATTATTAAAACCAGTCCAGTGAAGGAGGCCCTAACAGCTAAGTTTTTTCCTCTAAAACTCAGCTTAACAATTATTGGCATGTTTCATAAAGGAAAACAACTGAGTAATACTGAGACTTCAAAACTTGACTAAACTAAAACACTATTTTATCACTATCCAGGAATGGGAGAAGAGGGATCCATGTCATTTAAAAATTTGTACATTCTTTGACAGCTTTCTAGGAAATTATTTATAATTAATGATGTAAATATTCACAACAAAAAATTAATAGATTCTTGGTAATCTTTGCCAGAGTGCATTTGCTAGACACTTGTTCCCAAAGAATATTAGATAGAAAATGAATGTCAGCGTGGTGTCCACCAGTCTCTACAACATTCCCAGTTCCATCCAAGAAGCAAGCCTTCTTTCATTAGGACTGAACATTTTCCAAACATGAAAGTAAAAGAACAGAATCCAAATGGCCCAAATCACAGTGGAAATCACCCAATGGCTCAGAGCACCCACCAGTTCTCTTAGTCAAGACATCACTCACTATTCAACCTTAAATTTTTTTCACAGTAAAAAAACTACTCCTCCATTTCAAATGTAGACCCCTAGGGACTCAGCCCCAGTCTCATCCCACAGGGTCCACAACCCCTCCAGGGAAGCAAGTGGGTCTGGGGCCCCAGTGACCACAGGCAGGGCTCCAGGCAGGTACTCTGGGTGCCCGAGCCCCTTGCAGAGCAAATCTCAGGAACCTGGGTCAGAGCTCAGCCTGTGAGTGAATCAGATGGAGAGTCTGGAGGCAGCAGGCTGCAGCTCAGTCCCTCTCATGAGCCTGACGTCAGATGAGCAACTCAACCTCAGTTTCTTCATCTCAAAACAAGATCAAACAACTCATCCACATGTTCTGAGAAATCAAACCACCAATCTACTCAGCAAATGTCATCTTACTTCTCCACTCCTCCCTAACCATGAATGGTCATGTGCTTTGGACTCAGGACAGAAAACTCTTAAGGGGACATTCTGGACACTGGGTCTGTGATTGAAACAAGACCCTAGGATGTAAACACATACACCATTCCTTCGCTAAGTCCAAAAGGATTCATTTTTACCTTTTGACATGTGTTAGCTCAGTGATCATACCTAAGTTTCTTGATTAACACCTTTTCAAACTTAGTACTAAAGCTTTTAAACAGAATTTTTTCTCCTTAATTCATAATTGCCTGCCAATAGTCCTCCAGTGTTCTTGCCTGGAGAATCCCAGGGACGGGGGAGCCTGGTGGGCTTCCATCTATGGGGTTGCACAGAGTCAGACACGACTAAAATGACTTGGCAGCAGCAGTAGCAGTCCCCAAAGATGAATGTTAATCAAATCTGATGGGATGTCCAAGATTAATCAACCCAAAGTTTTAAGATGTTTTCTTCCTAAGATCCCATCACAGAGGCAATAATACAAATAATTACAATGAAATGATCAGTTGATGGCTTTGAATTTTTCGTAAATAATGTTTTTATCCAAATCACTAGAAAAATACACTATTTTCCAAGTTTTTAAAGATTTTCAAGTCATGCCATAGAAAGGATCGAGTCAGCAACCAGTTGTATAACAGCTATTCTTATATAAAGGCCATGCTAATTCTATAATCTTATAAATCCACATATAATCTTATATAAGGGCTGTATTAAGAGGGAACACATCCCTTGGTGGAGGCAATACAAATAAGACAGACAGAGTCCCCACCTCCATTCATTCAATCAGCAGAGGTTTGCTGAGGAGCCAGGCACTGTCCTAAGTGCTGAGGAACCACCCACATGTCAAGATAGAAGACAATACTCTGCACCATGTAGATGACACACTAAACAAGCATAGAAAATGCGCTACTCAGGTGTGACCTGTGCTCTGAAGGTAAAACAAGGGTAGCTGATATCTTAGATGTGTAGACAGGAGGGTGAGCTGTGTAGGCAGGAGGGTGAGCTGTGTAGACAGCAGCATGGGAATCTGATTAGGACAGACCCCAAGACCTGATGACGTGGGAGGCAGGGGTCTAGTGATGTGGGTGGGGCTGAACCAGGATGGGATCCATGGCTGGACACAGGTGAGATTGCATCAGTTCATCATCTAAGGCCCCTCACCTTCTGTAGGTGATAGAATCCACCATGTTCACAGCATAACGTTGTAAAAGTCATGAACCTTAAATTCATGACTGAAGAAAACAACAGCAGGTAGAAGTGTGGTTCATTCACTTTAATACAAAACTCTCCCCATGGCTAAGCTTACACATGACCACCATATCTCACAGCATATTGTTCCATCCGATTCTCTAACTTGAAAGCACTCTCCAGGATGCGGAGAAAAGGGAACCCTCTTACACTGTTGGTGGGAATATAAACTAGTACAACCACTATGGAGAACACTGTGGAGATTCCTTAAACAACTGGAAATAGAACTGCCATATGACCCAGAAATCCCACTGCTGGGCATACACACTGAGGAAACCAGAATTGAAAGAGACATGTGTACCCCAATGTTCATTTCAGCACTGTTTACAATAGCCAGGACATGGAAGCAACCTAGATGTCCATCTGCAGATGAATGGATAAGAAAGCTGTGGTACATATACACAATGGAGTATTACTCAGCGATTAAAAAGAATGCATTTGAGTCAGTTCTAATGAGGTGGATGAAACTGGAGCCTATTATACAGAGTGAAGGAAGTCAGAAAGAAAAACACCAATACAGTATACTAAGCATATATATGGAATTTAGAAAGATGGTAACAATAACCCTGTGAGCTGAGACAGCAAAAGAGACATAGATGTAAAAACAGTCTTTTTTGGACTCTGTGGGAGAAGGTGAGGCTGGGATGATTTGAGAGAATAGCACTCATTATCATATGTGAAATAGATCACCAGTCCAGGTTTGATGCATGAGACAGGGTGCTCAGGGCTGGTACAATGGGATGACCCTGAGGGATAGGATGGGGAGGGAGGTGGGAGGGGGTTCAGGATGAGGAACACATATACACCCATGGCTGATTCATGCCAATGTATGGCAAAAACCACTACAATATTGTAAAGTAATTAGCCTCCAATTAAAATAAATAAATAAATGTAAAAATTAAAAACAAAAGCACTCTCCAGTTGCTGCTGAGTGGTTTCCTAAATTGCTTTCATGCTCTCTGCTTTAAGTTTCCCTAGAGAATGTGTGGTTCTGATTACAAACAACAGTGTTAAGCTTGCTTCTATCAAGTATATATCCAAAGTGGTGCACCCAAAATATTGAAGAGGATTTTATAAATATCTCCTGTGTTTGAAAAAGAACTCAGGGGAACTTTTGTGATCAGCACACTGTACTTGGCACCAAAATGCCTTACTGTCCCTTCCTTGTGACATGGCTGCAATGACTGGCAGAATCTGTTTCTACCCTGATGGAGAACTTGTGCAGATGCTCACAGGATGTGGTAACACATTTGTGAGTTCAGGGTGGGGTGTTGGGAACAGGGAGGCTGAGATACTCATGATGCCAGGAGGGTGGGGGTGGGGAATCCCTATCACAGCACAAGCTCCTGTCACTAAACTCTTGACAAGACACAAGGCACTTCTCTAAGGGAAAATTCATCAAGTCATGAACAGGAGAGGGTTGGAAAGTGGGGTCAGATCAGAGCTGGAGACCATGCCATGTGTCATCTGCTCTTTTCTCTCATGTTCTCAAAGATTCAGTGCTACTATGCAGGTTTGTGTGTATGTGTGTTACAATATACCTAACATGAAATTTACTGTTCCTGCCATTTTAAGCACATAGCCCAGTGGTATTAAGTACATTCACATTATTGTGCAGCCATCACCACCTTCCATCTCCACAACTCTTTTATCACCCCAACACTAAGCATGCTTTATACATGGGCAGGTTCCACCAAAGTCTAACAACCCCTGCTTAGTGGACATGCAATCCCAGCTCCTAGTGTCCAGAGCCCAGAGCTCCTCACAGGCCTCCCTCTCACACTTGCTGACTCTGCTGGTCTCTACTTTGCTATTCTGGACCTGCTGTAAATCAATCACGTCCCCTCAGATTCACATGTTGTCACCTTAGTCATCAGTACCTTAGAATTTGGTGTCATGGACTTTAAAAGATAATCATTACCCTTAATTATACTGGACCTAATCTAATCTGACTGGTGTGCTTAGATGAAGAGGAGACTAAGACATAAGGACAGAGACACAGGCATGTAAATCAATGAAGTTAGAACACACCCTCCCACCATGCAAAAAATAAACTAAAAATGGCTTAAAGACTTAATCATAAGACATGACACCATAAAACTCCTAGTAGAGATTATAGGCAAAACATTCTCTGACATAAATTATACCAATGTTTTCTTAGGTCAGTCTCCTAAGGCAATAGAAATATAAACAAAAATATACAAATGGGGGCTTCCCTGGTGGCTCAGTGGCAAAGAATCCACCTGCCAGTGCAGGAGACACAGGATCCCTCCCTGGTCCAGGAAGCTCCCACATGCACAAAGCACCTCAGCCCATGCACCACAACTACTGAGCCTGTGCTCTGGAGCCCAGGAACCGCAACTACTAAGCCCACACACCATAGAGCCCGGGCTCTGCAATGAGAGAAGCCACCACAATGAGAAGTCCATGCATCACAGCTAGAGAGTAGCCCCTGCCCACTGCAACTAGAGAAGAGCCCTCACAGTGATGAAAACCTTCACAGCCATAAATACATAATATTTTTAATTAAAAAATAAATAAACAATGGGACCTAATCAAACTTACAAGCATTTGCACAGCAAAGCGAACCATAAAAATGAAGAGACAACCTACAGATGGGAGAAAATATTTGCAAATGATGTGACAACAAGGGTTTAATTTCCAAAGTATAAAAACAGCTCACACAACTCAACAACAACAAAAAATCCAATCAAAAAAATGGTTAAAAGAACTAAATAGACATTTCTTCAAAGGACACATACAGATGGCCAACAGACACAAGAAAAGAAGTTCACCACTGTGAATTATTAGAGAAATGCAAATCAAAACCAGAATGAGGTATCTCCTCACATAAGCTTCAATGGCCATCATTAAAGTAACTATGGCTGAGAGGAGTAAAGGGAACCCTCCTACCCTGCTGGTGGGAATGTAAATTGCTGCAGGCACTGTTGAAAATAGAGTTTCCTCAGAAAACTAAAAATAGAATTACCTTATAGTCCAGTAATCCCACTGCTGGGCTTATATCTGGATTAAACTGTAAATCAAAAAGAGACAGGCACTCCTGTGTTTATAGGAGCACCAATCACAATAGCAAAACATGGGAACAACCTAAATGTCCATCGACAGATGAGTAGATAAAGAAGATGTGGTGCATATAGACGATGTAACACTGCTGCTAAGTCACTTCAGTCGTGTCCGACTCTGTGTGACCACATAGACGGCAGCCCACCAGCCTCCGCTGTCCCTGAGATTCTCCAGGCAAGAATACTGGAGTGGGTTGCCATTTCCTTCTCCAATAAAAAAGAAAGAAAGAAAGCTATTTGCAGAAACATGGATGGACCTGGAGATTCTCATAGTAAAGTGAAGTAACTCAGAAAGAGAAAATCAAGTATCATAATTATATCACTTATATGTGGAATCTAATCTATGGAAAAATGAACCTATTTACAGAAGAGAAACAGACTCAGACATAGTGAACAGACCTGTGGTTGCATAGATGGAAGGAGGCAGTAGGGAGGGATGGGCTGGGACTTTGAGGTTAGCAGAGGCAAACTATTATGTGCAGAATGGATAAACAAGATCCTATGGTATAGCACAGGGAGCTATATTCAATACCCTGAGATAAACCATTACGGAAAAGTATATATTTGTGCATAACTGAGTCACTTTGCTGTACAAAGAAATTAACACAATGTAGTAAGTCAGCTATATTTCAATAAAATTTTTTCAAAAAAAAAAAAAAAGGACAGAGACACAGGTTGCATGTAAACAGAGGAAAGAACATGAGGGGACACAGCGAGATGGATGCAGTCAGAAGCCAAGGAGAGAGGTCTCAGGAGAAACCAAACCTGCCCGTATCTTAAACCTGTAGCCTCAAGAACTGTCAGAAAATTAATTTCTATTCTTTAATCACCCCCATCTGTGACAATTTTGCTATGGACTGAATGTTTTTGTCCTCAAAAATCATACATTGAGACCTAATCCCCACAGTGTTGGTATTAGGAGGTGGGGCCATTGGGAGTTGATCAGGTCATGAGGGTGGAGCCTGCATGAAAGGGATTAGTGTCCTTACAAAAGGGACCAACACAGCTCTCTCACCCCTTCCCCACATAAGGACACAGAAATCTGGCCCTCACCAGACACTGAATCTGCCAGCACATTCACTTTGGACTTCCCCAGCCTCCAGAACCATGAGAGACAAATTTGTGCTATTTATAAGCCATCCAGGCTCTGGTCTCCTGTGAGAGCAACTTGAATGGACACAACCCTAGAAACTAACACAGGATGTAACAGAGAGAATTGTCAAACAGCTTCTCTCTGTTGAACACTCCGCCTCCTCCAGGTGAGGACGTGCCTGCTGTTCTCCTCATAGCCCTGCTTCCTCCTCCCTCCACACCTGTGCTTCTACTCAGCAAAGGACTGGGTCCTCTTTTCAGCCTCCACACACCCGCCCAGCCTGCAGGCTCCAGGGTACTTCCCACCCAACCCCGGGCAGTGGGAGCTTTCCAACTTCAGTGAAAGCCTCTAGATGCCACTTCCAATTTCATTTAGCACTTCCTATCCTGTATCAAGACCTCTAAACTTTGACCCTGCTGATCTTTTCCCACGCATCTGTCTTAACAAGCTCCACGTTGAGACAGGTTCCTCAGAGGCAGTAATGAGAGCTGAACATCATCAGTGTAGTTCATTTCAGTCACTCAGTCATGTCCGACTCTTTGCAACCCCATGGACTGCAGCACGTCAGGCCACTCTATCCATCACCAACTCCTGGAGTTTACTCAAATTCATGTCCATTGAGTCAGTGATGCCATCCAATCATCTCATCCTCTGTCATCCCCTTCTCCCACCTTCAATCTTTCCCAGCATCAGGGTCTTTTCAAATGAGTCAGCTCTTTGCATCAGGTGGCCAAAGTATTGACGTTTCAGCTTCAGCATCAGTCCTTCCAATGAATATTCAGGACTGATTTCCTTTAGGATGGACTGGTTGGATCTCCTTGCTGTCCAAGGGACTCTCAAGAGTTTTCTCCAACACCACAGTTCAAAAGCATCAATTCTTCAGTACTCAGTTTTCTTTATAGTCCAACTCTCACATCCATACATGACTACTGGAAAAATCATAGCCTTGACTGGATGGACCTTTGTTGGCAAAGTAATGTCTCTGCTTTTTAATATACTGTCTAGGTTGGTCAAAACTTTTCTTCCAAGGAGTAAGTGTCTTTAAATTTCATGACTGCAGTCACCATGTACAGTGATTTAGGAGGCCAAAATAAATAAATAAATACAGTTTATCACTGTAAGTTTATCACTGTTTCCACTATTTCCCCATCTATTTGCCATGAAGTGGTAGGACCAGATGCCATGATCTTAGTTTTCTGAATGTTGAGCTTTAAGCCAACTTTTTCACTCTCCTCTCTCACTTTCATCAAGAGACCCTTTAGTTCTTCTTCACTTTCTGCCATAAGGGTGGTATCATCTGCATATATGAAGTTATTGATATTTCTCCCAGCAATCTTGATTCCACCTTGTGCTTCATCCAGCCCAGCGTTTCTCATGATGTACTCTACATATAAGTTAAATAAGCAGGGTGACAATATACAGCCTTGATGTACTCCTTTTCCTATTTGGAACCAGTCTGTTGTTCCATGTTCAGTTATAACTATTGCTTCCTGACCTGCATACAGATTTTTCAAGAGGCATGTCAGGTGGTCTGGTATTCCCATCTCTTTAAGAATTTTCCACAGTTTGTGGTGATCCACACAGTCAAAGGCTTTGGCATAGTTAATAAAGATGAAATAGATGTTTTTCTGGAACTTTCTTGCTTTTTTTGATGATCCAGTGGATGTTGACAACTTGATCTCTGGTTCCTCTGTCTTTTCTAAAATCAGCTTAAACATCCTGAAGTTCATGGTTCATACACTGTTGAAGTCTGGCTTGGAGAATTTTGAGCATTACTTTACTAGCATGTGAGATGAGTTGTAGTTTGAGCATTCTTTGACACTGCTTTTCTCTGGGATTAGAATGAAAACTCACCTTTTCCAGTCCTGTGGCCACTGCTGAGTTTTCCAAATTTGCTGGCATATTGAGTGCAGCACTTTCACAGCATCATCTTTTAGGATTTGAAATAGCTCAACTGGAATCCCATCACCTCCACTAGCTTTGTTGTTCCACTAGCTTCCTAAGGCCCACTTGACATCACATTCCAGAATGTCTGGCTCTAGGTGAGTGATCAGACCATCCTACTCTCCCTTATTCTGCCCAGTGTGGGTCCTTCTCCTCTCCTAGCTCACCATCCTCCTTGTAAACTAAGAGGTTTTGTGCAGTGACATCTGTAAGGGCATTGATCTCAGTGCACACAGCAGGGTGTTATTAAGTGCAGCTGGAAGGGATTGTTGCCTCTAACAAGGTGAACAACAGCAAGATAACTAACCATGGGGGAGATGTGGAGGCTGTTTTAGGGAAAAAACAAATTTGTGAGGCTTTCAAAAAGGTCAGTCTAGAAAATCCCATGGACAGAGGAGCCTGGTAGGCTGCAGTCCATGAGGTCGCTAGAGTCAGACACGACTGAGCGACTTCACTTTGACTCTTCACTTTCATGCACTGGAGAAGGAGATGGCAACCCACTCCAGTGTTCTTGCTTGGAGAATCCCAGGGACAGGAAGCCTGGTGGGCTGCTGTCTATGGGGTCGCACAGAGTCGGACACAACTAAAGCAACGCAGCAGCAGCAGCAGCAACAGACTCAGTAAGAGGCCTCAGACAGTGTGTGTTAGGACACATTATCATAGAAAAGCATCAGAGTTGTTCTACTTTAGTCACTGTGTAGCTAACCAAGAGCCACTTACAAGTTATAAATTCCAGAAGCAGGAATGCGACTCAAGACTTAAGCCAGATTATAGTGACCCTACATGTAACTCTAAGTATTAATTCCACTAAGTATCTGTGAAGCAATGTGAAATGACTGAAATTGTACTCAGATGTGGAATAAATGAGTCTTAAACTCTAGACTTTATGGGTTTCCCTGGTAACTCAGATGGTAAAGAAACTGCCTGCGATGCAAGAGACCAAGGTTTGATCCCTGGGTCGGGAAGATCCCCTGGAGAAAGGAATGTCAACCTATTCCAGTACTCTTGCCTGGAGAATTCCATGGACAGAGGAGCCTGGTAGGCTACAGTCTATGGGATTGCAAAGAATTGGAAATGACTGAGCAACTAACACACACACACAGACTTAAAGACTTTATTTGGAAACTGATAGAATAACAAGCATAAACCAACAAGGCCTTTCCATGGAAGCCCTATGACAGCACCAAAAACTTCACTTCTAATGTGTCTTAAACAAATGATGGAGGAAAAGAGCTGGCAGCCAAGTAACAGGTTATGGAGTCTCACTCTCTGATTTAAAAACCCTACATTGTCTTTCTTATTCCTGAGGTCTGGATCCATCCACAGTGCCTGGATCCATCAACTGCAAGTAGCAGGGGAAATCTACATCAATCCCTCACTCCCTCAAGCACTGACCCCACTGTCCTCCACTCACTGGAAACACCTGCTGTACTTTCCTGTCCTGACTTCATCATGATGCAAGATTTCTCTAGGATGGATCTTCTGTGGAAGGAAGGGATGGGAGAGAGGGTCACCAGGGCAGAGCGAGCTGCGTCTCCTGAAGCACAAAGGCTTTCCTGAACTCTTTTCCCTGATTTCTACAGGGTTCCTGGGAAGCAGAGATGATAGAAAACAGGAGCAAACTCACTGTTCAAACAAGTGCCTGCTGACTCCTGCATCCACTGCGCTGAGCAGATCGTCCAGGAGGTAGATGTCTGCATCCTGATACATGGCTCTAGAAAATGTAGAGAGACGTCAGGAGAAGACACTTCACACTCCCTGGGTCTCAGCCCTGAATCACAACAATGTGAAACAACTCCATGTTCATTCCAAGAGTCCACGGGAAAAGCCAAGTCCCTGCTTCACACAGGCCCACCCGGTGAGTGGGGCCTGCGTGCCCACATCCACTAGGAGCCATGGAGGAGGAGGGGCAGGATGGCAACTGAAACCCCATTTACCTTGCAAGGCATATCCGAGCTTTCTGCCCTTCACTCAGCTGTGTTCTTCCATCTCCTATCTTAATTATTTCTTCATCCCCCAGAAGCCGTAAATCCTATACAGAGATAGGAAAGGGAAAAGAGAAAAATATATAAAATGTGTTCCACTACCATCTTACACTCCTAGCATTAGTTCCTCATACAAGTGTTTGATCAACGTGAATGTATGTTCAGCTGCTAAGTCATGTTTGTCTCTTTGCAATCCCATGGACTGCAGCCCATCAGGCTCCTCTGTTCATGGGATTCTCCAGGCAAGAATACTGGAGTGGGTTGCCATTGCCTGCTGCAGGAGATCTTCTCTACCCAGGGATTGAATCCATGTCTCCTGCATCGGCAGGTGGATTCTTTACCATGAGCCATCCGGGAAGCCACAGCAATGGGTAAATGTCAGATTTACTAAACTGTAAATTTGAACATTAAAAAAAAAAAAAAAACTCTCAGTGTTTTCTAATTTGTTTTCATTCTGTAGTTTTTGACAGCATCTATGCATTTGACCATTTTAACAGATATTTATTGAGGATCTTCTGTATATGAATTGATTGTAACTTGCTATTGGTGACTGATCTCTATTTTCTCATCAAGCCAACAGTGGAACCCCATTCACAGTGTGAATCATAACGTGCAAAGCACATGACCACAGTAGAAGAGACTCCATCGTAACCCTCCCTGACTGCCACAAAGACACATAGACACACAGGTTCTCTGCTCACTCAACGCTTAATGGAGGTGCATTGGATAAAAGGCAGCAATTACTCTGTTGTTATAATTTATAATTACTTCACCTTCTTTCTTTCTTGAGCTCAGAAATTAATACCATCTCTTGCCTTTGGTTGTCATTAAAAAAATGAGCTGTGTTAAGTTCTCAGCCTCACACACACACAGAATTACTTGGCCTCTCTTTCATTGTTGACAGTTCTTGCAAACTGTTCTGCTTAGTTTTTATGCTTTGATTTGATGTTGTTGAAATGGTTTTCTTCTTAAAATAGCACAATGATGTAACACAGCAATCTTAACCACATTCTAGAAAAGGCACTTACATCCTCTCTTTCCAGGACATAAGATACTATCTCTGAGTCTGTTACTAATACTTTGGGTGTGTTGTTCACTCTGCAAATTATTTAAGAACAAGCCACCAATGGGAAAACCATATTGGAGGATTTGAAATAAAACCAAGTCAAGCTTATTTCTCAGCCACCATTTTCTAATCAGATTAAAGGGGAAAAGCCTGAGCTGAGCATATACTACAGTTCCTTTCACTAACAGGAAGGTGTTCTTATTCATGTTTGTTATCTTTTAACCAATTCTCACTGAATAGAAGTCACCCAACCTAGAGGTAAACTAGGAAATGGCACTGCTGGTTTGGTGCCATCCATCCCGAAGCACATCAAGGGCTCTTCAGCAATGGTGGAGACAACACTAGAAACACCATGGAGCAGACTGCTGAAATGGTTAATGTGGGCTGGACATGAGGCCCTGGCAGAGGAGGGCTGGATCCCAGAGTCAAGCAGCAGGAGGCCTGCCTTCCTTCACAGCTTTTCTTCCATGTGGAATTGCCCCTCCTCTCACAGCCTGGCAATATCCTGCCCATCATCCTTCTAGGCTCAGCCCACACACACTCTCCCATGGAACCATCCTGGACTCATCGCTTCCTGCTGGGTTCCTAAGGCTCTGTTTACATCTCGCATGAAGGACCCATCTTATTATGCTCCATAATTTGTTCACATGCCCATGGCTTCTCTCAGCTCCTGGCAGGTAAGATCTGTGCTGGACCCTGACGCTGATTATCTCTAAACCTCACAACAAGCTGCACAGCAAGCAGTGGCCCCATTTCACAGGTGATGAAACTGAAACTAAGTGGGGTTACATCACTGGTCTGAGGACCATCAGCTGTTAAACAGAAGAGATGGAATCTGAACCAAGCTCATCTCAGTTCAGAGCATTCTGCCCTTTCACATCATGCTGGCCAGATAGTGAAAGAAGAGTATATTTGAAATGAAGATAATATTAAAGTAACTCAAGACTTGAAGGCCTCTATACCTATTCATGTAAGTATCAATAAACTTATTATCCATTGATTGTCAAGGCAATCTGAAAAAAAATGACCAAGTAAGTGATCTATGTGGAAAAATATTAAACTAGAATTTATCAGTTTGATACCTTTAAATATGTGTTTACTAAACATTTTCAAAAGCCTTAAAGATAACATGTAGACAAATGTTACATACTATATTGCTTATATTATGGTAATAGAATATTGTCATTTTACATTTATATAATGTCCTATGTGTAGAGCACCTATAAAAGTATAGAAATATTAATTCAAACAATGGAAGCTAAATACTCAGATACCTTCTTTCTTACTATCACATTTTATGAACATAATTTTACCAGAAACTGGCTGAGCTTATAAATAAGAATTAACTTATTTTCAAAATCATTTTAATAGTACTTACAGAGTACTTGCTATGTCCCTAGCAATCAGCTGCTTTAAAACCATGACCACATTTCATCCTCAAAACAACCTCATGAGGTTGATGGTCTTATTATCTCCATTTTACAGTTGAAGTAACAGGCTTGTAAAGATCAATCAGCCAAAACCAAACACCTGGTCAATAGAGCCACTGGGACTCCATTCCTGAGCCTTCTGACTCCTGGACCTTAGAGTTGACATCATCAGCCTGAATCAACACTGCCAGTGTGATTAGTTCGTGTCTCCCTGTTTTGTTACAGAAAAGCTTTCAGCTCAATGAACTTAAACAATTACTTCAATCAGATCTAGTGTAATACATCTAGTTATTACTAATATATGTTATATAAAAATGTTGCTTTTAGAAAGATGGTGACAACGATCCTACATGCAGGGCAGCAGAGGAGACACATGTAAAGAACAGACTTTTGGACTCAGTGGGAGAAGGCACAGGTGGGATGATTTCAGAGAATAGCATGAAAACATGTATATTACCATATGTAAAATAGATGACCAGTGCAAGTTTGATGTATGAAGCAGGGCACCCAGAGGGATAGGGTGGGTAGAGAGGTGGGAGGGGGGGTTCAAGATGGGGGAACACATGTATACCCATGGTCAATTCATGTTGATGTATGGCAAAACCATCACAATATTGTAATTATCCTCCAATTTTAAAAATAAATTAATTAAAATATTTGTTGCTTTTTTATGGTTTTTCCTTCAGGATTTGGGGGAGGTGGGAGTAGGGAGAATAGTAAGGAGAAATCTTTATTATATTTATATGGATGGCTGGGTGGATGGAGAGAAAAAAGAATAGTAACAATAACTACCACTTACTGAAACCCTGGTTTGTTTACATTTCACAGGTATTTTCTGTAGCCTTTACAGTAATCCCACCCCTCCCCCATTTAATAAGAAAAGAAACTGAGACAAACACCTGGAGTCAGTACCCAGGACTGTTCTCTCCAAAGGCCAAGCCTTTTCTGCCAGACATGCTATCTCTGTGTCTACAGGTCAGACTAACTCCAGGACACCACTATTTCCTGTGATTGTCTTACGTCCATCCACTGATATCTGGAATCCAAAAGGAGATAAGCAGAGGCTCTCTTAACTTACTAAGTAGTTCCCAGGTGTCATAAAGACCATGCTGACCTCTTGCTAATCAGAGTCATAGATGACATTTCAGAGCAACAACAAAACCTCCTGGAAACCCTCTGATGCAATGTCCTCATTTTGCTACAGAAACATCAGAGGTCCAGGCAGGTAACAGGACATGTCCAGAGTGACAGCAGGCAAGTGATGAAGCTGGGGCCAGAACTCTCCTCCATGCTACTTCTCCACGCTGGGCCTCCCTTCCTGCCAAGGAAGGAATGGACCTCAACTCCATGTCCCAAGTACACAGTCCATGTTTATAAACATCACATCATGTTCAGAAGAAGTGCTGTGCAGCTCAGTCCTGCAGAGCCCCTTTCCACAGAGTCTATGTTGCACACAAGCCTAGGGTGGGTGAAGCCCCAGGACACTGTCCATGTTATTGGTCCAGTCACCCCATGAGGCTCCAGCAAAGTATCCGCCCCCCGGATCTGATCTTGAGCTGTAAATGTAGAGATGAGGTGTCTCATCACTCCAGGCCTCAGTTTTACTAACTATAAAATGAGGATGAGAACATCAAAGACACTCATAAACAATGAATAACTCATAAATCTAATTTTTGTGTGTGCATGTGCACATGGACTGAATAAATGGGAGCTACTGTTCTCATTTGCTTTCCCTTCTTTTCTTACATGGTATCTACACCATTTAACAAAAATCTATCTCATTCCTGCTAATTTGACATCATTTCCACAAACATACAATCACCCATGAACAATAACTCAGAAGAAACAAGCCCATTAAACAAGCAATTCTGTTTGTCCACATCATTGTAAAATACTGCTCACCTGATACAGGGCTTCCCAGGTGGTGCTAGTGGTAAAGAACCCACCTGCCAATGCAGGAGACATAAGAGATGTGGGTTTAATCCCTGGGTTGGGAAGGTCCCCTGGAGAAGGGCAGGGCAACCCACTCCAGCATCCTTGCCAGTAGAATTCAATGCACAGATGAGCCTGGTGGGCTATAGTCCATGGGGCCGCAGAGCTGACTGAAGTGACTTAGCACACACACGTGCGCGCCTGATACAATCTATGATGTTCCAGGAGAATTACTATTTCCTCACAAAGCAGGTTTGGAGCCTTTGAAAATCTGTCTCTGTCTTTTCCTCTCAGTACAAAAGAACAGTCAGATGTCCAGACTGCACTGAACAGACCCCAGGGGAAGACCTTTAATGCTATTATTCACTAACTTTTACAACCTGAAAGAGTAACATAGTATTTAACATTATTTACCCTTTTTCTTTTCTTTTTGCCAAATTGTACTCTCCTATCAGTTTAGTTCTTATTAGTTACTCACTAATCTTATTTACATCCCAAGGTATAGGTAAACCTTTCATCTTACCATTTTCTGTGAAATTCAATTCTGTTTCTGAAAATAATATCCTTCAGTGAAATGACACAGTATTAAAGTGTGTGTGTGTGTGTGTGTGTGTGTGTGTGTGTAAGATTCTTTTTATCTTTTATTTTACTTTATTTTTGTTCTTTTGTTGTTTTTTTTAATATAAATTTATTTATTTTAATTGGAGGCTAATTACTTTACAATATTGTATTGGCTTTGCCATACATCAACATGAATCTGCCATGGGTTAGTATTCTGGTTTCCTTAAAAAATAAATTACAATTCAAAAAGGAAGTGGAGAAACTCATAGACTGAAAGGGACCAAGGAGGCATTAACTAAGTGCAGAGAGCAGACCTTATGTGGATTCCAACAATGGTGCAGGAGATTTCTCAGTGAGATGATTAACAACATGTAAACACAGACTAGCAGGTGGGTGATATTAACGAATTTGAAGTATTTTTCAGGTGAAATAGTGATTCTTTCCCCCAAAGCTTTCCTATCTTTTAGAGAAAACTAATGAAATGTTTACAGATGAATTAATCTGAGGTCTAGGATTTGCTCCACAATACTCTGGGGTGGGAGTGGGGCTGGCAGAGGGCAGGGGTAGAGATGCAGGGAGACTGGCCACCAGTTGAATCTGGCTGAAGCTGAGGGTGGTAATGAGGGTTCGTTATACCATGCTCTCTATTTTTGTAAATTTTTGTAACTTTCCATTAAAAATAGTTGAAAGTGAATGAAACTTCACAGAATGAAACAATCCACCCTGCAGATAATGTATTTTGAGAGGGTCATTATCCCATAAGCATTAAAACGGCAGCATATGTAAATATGTCTGCATTATTTACCAAGAAGTCCTGCTTAAATATTAAGCAATATTGAAAAATCCATTTTTTATAAAGAACTTTTAACAAAACTTGTAGATTAAAATCAACACTATCATCATTTGAAATTCAAGTATATGCAACTCAGAAGTCATTACTCACCTCTTCCAAAGCACAAGCTTTTATTACTTCTTCATATCGGTCTTCTTCATATTTCTTCCCAAATAAAATGTTACTCCTCACAGTTCCTGGAAACACCCAGGGCTGCTGAGAAACATATGCGATCCTCCCATGCACGCTGATCTTCCCCTGGCATGGGGGCAGCTCCCCCAGCAGAGCATGTAACAGTGAGGACTGAAACAGAAGGGAACCCACACATGTGAACAGGGTGCACTCAGGACGGAACACAACCCACAGCACAGCTGACCCCATCCTGGTGCTTGATACAGCATAAACACTTTCATTTAGAACAGGATAAAGTACAGCCCTTGCAGTTGACACAAAAAAAATTGAAAATAACACTAATGGTCAATGAAAATAATGACTGACAAGGAATATATTAACAGTATAAACAATCTACTCTGCCCGAATATCCGCCAAATGAAATTCTACTCAGCAAAGAATAATTATGAATGTTTAACATCCGTCTCTAGCAGAGCCTGGCAAAATGTATATTTTCTGTATATGATGTTTAGTGCATCCTGCATCTGGTATCCTTTACTTAACAAACACTTGTTTAAAAACTATGTGTGAAGAATATATCCAAAGATGATTAACTGAAAGAACTGTGAAGTGAGTTGTGTCTGCAGAGCAAAGTCCATCATAGAGGAAATCAGCACCCTTTCATATACACATCCCACATTTTAAAAAATAATTTTATTTATTTATTTTTAGTTCTTTTTTTTTTCATTTATTTTTTTACAATGTTGTGTTAGTTTCTGCCATACCACAATTCTAATTTTATTTATTTTTGCTTGCGCTTGGTCTTCATTGCAGTGCATGGATTTTCCTGTTGAGGAGCACAGGCTCTAATGCACAGGCTTCAGCAGTTGCAGCCCATGGGCTCAGTAGTTGCAGCTCCCAGGCTCTAGAGCACAGGCCCAACAGTCATGGTGCACAGGCTTAGTTGCTCCACATATGGGATCTTCCTGGACCAAGGACCAAACCTGTGTCTCCTGCATTGGCAGGTGGATTCTTTTACCACTGAGCCACCAGGGAAGCCCACATCCCACATTAAATTTCTGTATTTTGTTGTTTCAGACCAAGCACACGTGCACCTTTCCTTTCAATCTTCAACATCACACAGATGTGGTGTGTCTTCATGCTGTCAGAGCTCTCATCACACTGGGCTAAAATAACCTGCCTGCATATCTGTCTCACTCCAGAACCTGGTTGCCTCTGAAAGGCAGAGAGTCGGAGTCTTGCTCACATCTGTACCTTTAGCTCCAGCACGTGGAGAACATTCACTACACGTGCACTGACAGGATCAAGTCAAGTCACAGGAGGAAATGCTCAAAGCTTCCGGGAAGAGCCTTTACTACCTACAGACTTCTTGGAAAGGCCACTAAGATGAAAAAAAGTCCCCATTGTCTCTGTCTATCCTGAGCAGTTGTCACTTAAATAATTTCCTTCACTGAGATATCCAAATTCCCCACAAGCAGTTCCTAACTTGGCAAAGTGAAGCAAAAAGAAAAAGACAGTGTACATTTATCCAGATTTATTTGGCCATGGAACATTCTTGTAAAATGAATGTTCCATGGAACACACCTAGAGGAACACTGTTCTAGACACATTCGATTCAAACTGAGTCACACTCAGCTCTGGGTTCCACTCTGAGGATTTAACAGGAGCTGCGGTGTTGCTTTAAAGCTGACAAAAGGCATCACAACTTACCTTTCCTGCGCCCACAGGTCCGACCACAGCTAACAGTTCACCGGGCCTGACAGAAAAGGAAAGGCCTTGTAGGGTTGGAGTCTCTGATGCCTACAAATTAAAGTTCATGAAAATGTACCCATTTCAATAAAGTAACACAAATTGTTTTACAAAGTGGAAAAGAGCAATAATAAACATAATTGATATGCAAAATATAACCCACATTTTTCTCTTTCCTATTTTAAGACACTGAGTCCTGGAGAGTCTTCATCTAATCTTATCTCTTTGGGGATTTGAGGCAACTTTAGCTGACTTTAAAAAGGTTCCTTCTTTTACTAGATTCCCATATGGACAGAGGAATGTTTCATCTCCTACACCACTGGGCTCATTTCACATGCTAGCAAAGTAATGCTCAAAGTTCTTCAAGCTAGGCTTCATCAGTACATGAACTGAGAACTTCCAGATATACAAGCTAGAATTAGAAAAGGCAGAGGAACCAGAGATCGAATTGCTGGCACCTGTTGGATCACAGAAAAAGCAAGATAATTCCAGAAAAACAACTACTTTTGCTTCACTGACTAAAGCCTTTGACTGTGTGGATCACAACAAACTGCAGAAAATTCTTAAAGAGATGGGAAGACCAGACCACGTTACCTGATACCTGAGAAACCTGTATGTACGTCAAGAGGCAATAGCTAGAACTGGACATGTAACAATGTACTGGTTCAAAATCAGGAAAGGAGTATGTCAAAGCTGTATGCGGTCACCCTGCTTATTTAACTTTTTTTTTTTTTTTTTTTAATTTAATTTAATTTTATTTTTAACTTTACAATATTGTATTGGTTTTGCCATATATCAAAATGAATCCGTCACAGATATACATGTGTTCCCCATCCTGAACCCTCCTCCCATGATGCAAAATACCCAGCTAGATAAATCACAAAATGGAATCTAGAATTCTGACATAATATCAACAATCTCAAACATGCAGATGATACCACTCTAATGGCAGAAAGTGAAGAGGAACTAAAGAGCCTCTTGATGAAGGCTGAAAGAGGAGAGTGAAAAAGGTGGCTTAAAACTCAACTTTCGAAAATCTAAAATCATGGCATCTGGTCCCATCACTTCATGGCAAATAGAAAGGGAGAAAGTGGAAACAGTGGCAGATTTTATTTTCTTGTGCTCCAAAATCACTTCAGGCAGCGATTGCAGCCATGAAATTTAAAGATGCTTGCTCCTTGGAAGAATAGCTATGACAAAACTATACTGTGTATTAAAAAGCAGAGATATTACTTTGCCTATAAAGGTCCACATAGTCAAAGCTATGGTTTTTCCAGTAGTCATATATGGATGTGAGAGTTGGACCATTAAGAAGACTGAATGCTAAAGAATTGATGCTTTTGAACTGTGGTGTTGGAGAAGAGTCTTGAGAGACCCTTGGACAGCAAGGAGATCAAACAAATAAATCCTAAAAGAAATCAATCTTGCATAGTCATTGGAAGGACTGATACTGAAGCTGAAGCTCCAATACTTTAGCCATCTGATGCGAAGAGCCAACTCATTGGAAAAGACCCTGATGTTGGGAAAGATTGAAAGCAGGAGAAGAGGATGACAGAGGATGAGATGGTTGGATGGCATCACCGACTGGATGAACATGAGTTTGACCAAGTTCAGGAAATGGTGGAAGGACAGGGAAGTCTGGCATGCTGCAGTCCATAGAGTCACAAAGAGTTGGACATGACTGAGCAACTGAACAAAAACAACAGAAATACTGGGGTGGGTATCCATCCCCATGGACAGAAGGGCCTGGTGGGCTACAGTCCATGGGGTCACAAAGACTCAGACACAACTGAAGCGACTGACACTTCACAATTAAGCCCAAAATATTAGATCTGGGTTTTCAAGAAAAGATGTATTTGTGCTCTATGTCTTTTGTTTAAGGTGATCCTATTGTATAGCACAGGAAATTATATTTTTGTAATTATTTTTATAATTTAATATAAAATTTATAACAATTTTATAATTGTTTTATACTTATTTTATAATTATATTTATATAGTCTATAATAAAACAATGAAAAATGAAAATTAAAAGAATAATTTACATACTTTAAGTTCAACATGTGCTAATACACTGAAAGCTCTCTTGAAAATGAAAAAAAAGAGCAACATATCAAATGCCTCAGGCTGATTTTACACTTAATCTCCATTGATTGCAAACCTTATTCCTATTCTGAGAATTTTTATAACATATTCTCAGTAAATGAGAAAGTCACATTTTACAGTATGTGTAAAATCTCAAAATTTTCTAATAAATCTATGTCACAGTTGTCTTTTAGCAGGCACAATTTTGGAAAGCAAAGTGTCTTACCTTTTCCCAAGAAGCTGAAAAAGCTTGCACATCCACGATTGTTTTACCATCCGATGGCAGCTGAGGGTAGCACTGTGATACCTCATCAAGTAATAGAAAGTTCTACAGAAAAAAGGCAAAACACAGATTTTTTTTTTACTTCAAAAACAAAGCACAAACAAAACAATTGCTTCCCTGGAATTTGCAATAAAAAGTTTGATACCTATCATTTATACCTACCTATCATTTTACAACTGTATTTTATTAGGTCTTGGTTCATAGAAGAAATATTAAATAGTATATAGTATGTAACATACTATTATTATAGTATATATACATCTAAATACATAATACATTATAGCATATATATAATATTGCATATACATACATATATATCGCATGTCTACATGTGCATGTATGGGTTCATGTATAAAACAAATGGTTCCTAGCCATGAGGCTTCTTTGTACTTTCTTAACAAGTGCACTGGTTCCTCTCTAAGAAGAAAATATGGATTTAAACTCCAATACATTTAGAAGCTGGACATTTTTATTGCTTTACTTGTGTTAGCAACAATAAACAGGTGAGCTGGTAGGAAATTATTTCATAAATATTAACTGAATCCCACCATGTGCCAAGCACCATGTGACACTGTTAGGAACACAGACAGGAAGGCCCTTCCCAGGCCGTCAGGAATCAGGTGGCAGAAGACAGGCTGGGAACACAAAACCAATGACAGAGACTCTGAGTGCAAACCCTGTACTCAACGCTTTTCTCCTCGTGTGTGTCAAATCTATATCACTGCTTGTCATCATTCTAAAAAGAAAACACACTTAAGTTTCTATGCCTTAAAAAATATTTCACAAGCATCTTTTCACAAATGCTGTCTCTTGTCCTTACTTGGTGCCCCCTCCTCCGCAGCAGGAATGGCCACAGCTACCACTTGTTATCTTCTACACCACTTGGCAGTCAATCGATGCAAAGTAGCTGAATAAGACAAGGTCTTATAAACTGCTACAAAGCTGACAAACACATACAAGAAAACTCCCTCTTGCCTTGCAAATGCTAGACATAATTCAATGAGAAAAGCTAGAGGGGTAGAGATACTGAACACACAACTTAGACCATTCCCACTCCCCAAGGTCCCAGAACTGTGAACATGGGGCAGAAATGGCTGGCTGTCCTCAAAATCTGCTCTCATTCTTCTGAGGTAACAGACCCTAGATTTTAGGTGCACTTGGCAGCTAAAGTGCCCTCTGCTTCTAGACTCCCAAGCAGATAGAAGCAGCCATGCAACCAAATCCAGGTCAGTGGAGAGTGACAGCAACCAGGACCTTACTCCACTCAAAGGCCTGGACCTTGGGGGCTGCCAGCTGGGTCGAGGTCACATGTGATGGGATAACAAGAGAGAAAGAGTCTGGGTCTCTAACACCACGGAGATGGACTGGTTGGATCTCCTTGCAGTCCAAGGGACTCTCAAGAGTCTTCTCCAACACCACAGTTCAAAAGCATCAATTCTTAAGTGCTCAGCTTTCTTCATAGTCCAACTCTCACATTCATACTTGACTATTGGAAAAACCATAGCTTTGACTAGACAGACCTTTGCTGGTAAAGTAATGTCTCTGCTTTTTAATGGTTGCTGTAAATGTAATCAATTAAAGTGAGATCACAGTGGAGTAGGGTGAGCCCTGAATCCAGTAAGACTGGAGTCCTTATGAGAAATGTAGAGACAGATTTACACACAGAAAACAGCTTCCCTGATGGAGAGAAAGGCTGGAGTGATGGCAGTTACAAGCCAAGGAATGCCAAGTTTGGCCTGCAACCACTCAAAGCTAACAGAGGCAATAAAGGGTGCTCCCTTATCGGATTCAGAGGGATCCTGACCCTGCTGACACCTTGATTTTAGACTTCTGTCCTTCAGGACTGTGAAACAACACATTCCTGTGGTTTTAGGCCACGTGGTTTGTGGTACTTCATATAAGCAGCCCCAGGAAACCCATACAGAGCCTCACAAGGATTCTTGGATGAGAGAAAAACAAATGACCCTTGTAAGCAGCTTTACCATGCGTAACTCTGGAACCCACAGGCAAACCAAATTCTAACCTATATGGGGAAAAACTGAAACAAGCATGTAAGGATGTTTGAGAAAGAAAACAACACATAAACAATAATCTACTACCTTAAACACCTTGACATCCCATCTATCATGCCTCAGAGTCATAAATGTGATTGCAACCTTCTATTTAAAATGAATAACTGGTCAAAGGCAGTTCAGTTCAGTTCAGTTGCTCAGTCATGTCCGACTCTTTGCGACCCCATGAACCGCAGCACGCCAGGCCTCCCTGTCCATCACCGACTCCCGGAGTCCACCCAAACCCATGTCCATTGTGTCAGTGATGCCATCCAACCATCTCATCCTCTGTCATCCCCTTCTCCTCCTGCCCTCAATCTTTCCCAGCATCAGGGTCTTTTCAAATGAGTCAGCGCTGTGAATCAGGTGCATCAGGCCAAAGTATTGGAGTTTCAGCTTCAACATCGAACTGGTCAAAACTGAATGTGAAAAACGTTCTGCAGGAAAAGAAAGATGTGATCCGTGCATTTCTCTCAAAGCCCAGCTGGTGGGAGATGCGATTCATTCATGCCCTCCTCCTCTCATCCAGGCTCACTGAGAACCTAGCACCGGGCATGGTGACTCCTACCCTCCCCGAGCCTGAGTCCAGAAGGAGGCAGGATGGACAGATGGTGGTCTGAGGACACGTTGGCAGGCTTTCAACCACCACAGCCTGAGTTCTCTCTCCACACCATCTCCCACATTGTCAGCCAGGTACCAGCTCTCATCTGTTCTGAAACAGTTCATCTCTCTCCCAATTCTCTTTTCCCCTTGAAACAACATAGTTTAGAATCTCATTCACCATTAGTCATCTCAATAATACAGCTTTTATTTTTCTGATTCCTTCTGCAACATCACTAACTCTACCCCAAGACAACTCCCTCCTGATCTTACAGCCCCTCTGAGAGAGTCCACAAGCTTAACACCCCCCAGTGACCCAAAGCACCTAAGTCCACACTCCACTGGTGGCCTCTGCCTGGACACCCTGAGTTCTGACTCCACCCATCCTTCCAGCCCTTCTTAAATACTAGCCATATTGAAATTAGCTCAGCACATCCCCAGCTGGCACTGCCCTTCCTACTTCTGAATCCCCAGAAGGATAGTAAGTCACGTACAGAGGAGACACTACATCATTTGTGCACTTTTACTGTCCCAACTCCAACTAAGACCGAGCCCTGCACAGTCAGCCCATTGAGGGCATCAGCTAAAAGAAGGAACAGACTGCACGGCTGTTCAAACCATCCAACCACTGACTGCATGGCTACAGCCTTACACAGTCTAAGCTGACAGAGCAGCAAGCAAAAGGTGATGGGACAGGCTGGGACCCAGGACCCTTTATGGGAGGGTTTGCACCTGAACAAACATTTCTTTGAGCAACAAACTACAAAGAAACCATAAGGGACTAAATATAACTGCACACATACAAAGGCAATTTCAAACAGTAAGACATAAAAACACCACAAGCCAACTGCCATTTCTGAGCTGCTGGGAGCAAAGCAGGGAACTGCATATGATTTTGACACACGGCACCTACAAGACGGTGGGCAGACCACACAAGTCATCCCTGTGGCTCAAACGACCAAGCCTCCCTACCCTCACCCCACTTAAGGAACCAGTCGGCCCATCTCAAAGAATCAACGGGCATCAGTTTCTTGTTTTCATATTTTGTGCTGTAGCACAAGCCTCAAAAAGCCTTGTCTGAATTTATCATCTGGCCTATTATCAATTTCTATTGATTAAAAAGACCAAGGGCCCTGGAGAGTAATGTATATGTTATATATTCAGTCTGCTGCTGCTGCTAAGTCACTTCAGCCGTGGTCTGACTCTGTGTGACCCCATAGATGGCAGCCCACCAGGCTCCCCCGTCCCTGGGATTCTCCAGGCAAGAACACTGGAGTGGGTTGCTATTTCCTTCTCCAATGCATGAAAGTGAAAAGTGAAAGTGAAGTCGCTCAGTCGTGTCTGACTCTTCGAGACCACATGGACTGCAGCCTACCAGGCTCCTCCGTCCATGGAATTTTCTAGGCAAGAGTACTGGAGTGGGGTGCCATCGCCTTCTCCAATATTCAGTCTAGACAGAATCAAATACAGTTTCAACTTGAGCATGTAACCAATATTGAGTGTGTGTATATTAGAATAGAAATCCCTCACTTTCAAAGAAAAAAGAAAGAAAAGGAAAATTATGCCCTAAGTGAATTCAATTTATTGAGCACTTGTCCACAAATAATAGTCCTGAGGGGAACAGATGTCAGTCTTCCAAGGGTTAAAATGAGACCCCATTCTATACATGATCAGCTCCTAAAAGCATCAGAAGTGCTGGCTGGATTTTTTTCCAGGACTCAGTCTGATGAAAGAGCTGAAATTAAATGGCCATTAGCCAGGAAGTGCAGACCCAGAACAGGTTATGCAGGAAAGTATAAACGTCAGAACTGCAGCCACAAAGACTGACTTCCCAGTGGCTGGTAATGGAAAACCTAAAGCTGCTTTGTGAACAATATAACCTCAGAGGCACATTTGACTGGATGCAAAAGTCACTGAAGACTTTTAGTGCTTTGAAGTTGAGATCTTTTGCAATTCTATTGAGTCATTCAGTGCCAAGACCATGGGTCCCCCTTCCTCTCTTCAATAAAAATAGAGCCTTCTTAGGCCTTTGAGGTCATAATAAATCATTCATTTTCACAGAGCCCATTTAATCTTCATTTTAAACAGAAATACTTGAGCACCTACTGTGTGCAAGGCCCTAGTCTTCATGATAAAAATTATTTACCCCTGACTAGAGACAGTTTTCAGAGAAGGCAATGGCACCCCACTCCAGTACTCTTGCCTGGAAAATTCCATGGACGGAGGAACCTGGTGGGCTGCAGTCCATGGGGTCGCTAAGAGTCTGACACGACTTCACTTTCACTTTTCACTTTCATGCATTGGAGAAGGAAATGGCAACCCACTCCAGTGTTCTTGCCTGGAGAATCCCAGAGACGGGGGAGCCTGGTGGGCTGCCGTCCATGGGGTTGCTAAGAGTTGGACATGACTGAAGTGACTTAGCAGCAGCAGCACAGAGAGTTTATAAAAGAGACAGGAGGTATGGTGGGAATCACAGGTTTGAAAGGAAGGGGGCAGCTAGAGACAGGCTTAGACACTAAGCAAAATAAGGACAGGAACAAAAATGCAGAGATCAGACATCAGCAGGAAAACATCTATGGAGCAAAGAATCTAGTTTTAAACACAGAGAACTAAGTGAAGCTGAGGCCACTCTTCCTGCCCTGGGAATAGGAGTTCTCAGCAAGTTCCTCCCCTCCCGGCCCAGAGAGGAATCCTGTTCACCCTGGTACTGTGCACAGTTGCTGCCTAGTCATTCCAGGTAGCACAGGAGATGCAATCTGTTTGTGTCTCCTGCTTTCAGACATTTTAATTGTCCAGCAGTCATCCCAGAGACGGGGGAGCCTGGTGGGCTGCCGTCTATGGGGTCGCACAGAGTCAGACACCACAGAAGCGACTTAGCAGCAGCCGCAGCAGCCATCACTGAACGTCAAGAGCCTGTGAGGCTTTATTTATGCTACCGTCCATAAAGGAGCATGGGTCTTATGATACTTTTAACACACTTTACCTAAGAAAAGAGGGAAATACATACATTTTGGAAAGACTGCCAACTTGGCACTGAAAGAGTTAAATTTCACCTAACTGGCACACAATGATACCACATAAAAAGAGGCATTTTAGGTAAAATCCACCTATAACTTTAAAAAGTTATTTTTCACTAAACCTTGATTCTTCGGATGCTGACGACGGCCTCTGACACCTTCTCGACGGCCATGGGGAAGTAGAGGGTGCTCGAGAACCGCAGAGCCTCAAACAGCGTCACCACCACAAACACTTGGCTGGCTGTGATCAGGTTGTCAAGGAGCTCATTGGCGATAAAGGTAACGAAAATCATGATTTTGCTCACAGCAAAAAATGATGTCAAATTCATGGCCCTAAGGTAGGAACTTCTCAAAATCTTGGAAATTTCCTTCCTATAAAAGAGAATAGGATATAGGTTTTATAAGAAGCATCAACATACAAGACATGGATTCAGTGCCACGTGTGAGTGGCCCCTTTCTAGGGAATGGACACACAGATAAAGATAAACCATCCCTCACCTCACTACACAGTGCACACTTGGGGTTCCCCAACACCAGTATCACACACTGCATCACCACTTCAATCTTTCAAGTGAAAAGAGGCTTAATGTCACACTTTCAAACATTCTGCATCAGTCAGACTGGGTTTGAACATTCATTCAACAAACATTCATAATCACAAGTCCTGGGCCAGGCTCCTCACAGAAAGACATAACCTGTCCCCTCCAGGGGCTCATGAATGTGTTGGAGAAGAGAATTAGCAACCAAAACACTTGGGAGACAATGGACAGAAATGGTCAGCACAGCCCCCAAGGGAGCCCAGAGCAGAGGTGTGCAACTCTGAGCAGTGGAGTCAGGGCAAGTCATACACACATGTGGACCCTGAGAAGATGAACTGGAGTCAGTCAGGCTTGGTGGAGGCCAGAGTAGAAGGAAGAAGGAAGTGTATTCCCAGCAGATGGAGGGGCCCCCATAAAGGTGCAAAGTTAGAGGTGACAAGGTAGAGTCAGAGAAATGCTCATCAGATATTTAAATGAAAGATGAAGAAACATCCTACAAACATGAAGCAAAACAAAAGGAACAGCATTTTCATAGCTCCATTTGAAATTAATAATAGGGATTCATGAGCTTTCCTGGTGGTAAAGAATCTGCCTGCAATGCAGGAGACATGAGTTCAATCCCTGTGTCGGGCAGATCCCCTGGAGGAGGAAATGGCAACTCACTCTAGTATTCCTGCCTGGGAAATTCCAAGGACAGAGGAGCCTGGTGGGCTACAGTACATGGGGTTACAAAGAGTTGGACACGAACAAGCAACTATGCATGACAATGACAAAGAACAGTGATTCATATAGTTCAGCTCGATACAAGTACACCCAGTCTCTATAATCTCCCTGTTTGTACTCCATCAACATAAGTTACAATTTTAGTTTGCATGTCATTGTCTCAAATGCTAAATATCTTAAAAGCATTGCTCATTAGGATTTGAGGTATTAAGAACTACTTAGAATTTCATTTCTATACAGGTAAGAAGCATATATATTTTTTCCTTTGAGACGATAGTAAATGGAAGAGAAGGTTAAATGATGTCTCCACTATTCTACAGAACCCTCCTGCAACATGTAGAGGATGCAGTGAATAGTAAGTATTTAAGCTCACCTTAATGTGAAGGTGAACTTAAAAATGTATTTGGTAAGACATTGAAAGCATTTAGTAGACTAGGAAATAAACCATGAAAGTATGGAGTGAGATATATATGTATATATATATACATATATATCTCACACTTACCTTCTCAATCTGGTAATAAGGTTTATGAATGACTGTTCCCAAACATTCATTTTTACTGTTCTGATGCCAGTTATGACTTCACTCATAGTCCTGATCCTGTCGTCTGTGAGAGCTGCGGTCCTACTCCTGAGGGGACAGACGTGAGACAAGCCTCAGTGACCACAGCCCAACTTCCCTCAGCAGCAGCAGCAGGAGTGGGCACGGAGGCGGGGCTAGGAATCAAAAGATTCTCTACAGCCCTTTTGCACTTAGAACATAGGCAGGTCCTACTCAAAGTACAAATGGAGAAAAGGGTTTCAGTTAGGAAGTCAAACACTCAGCCCATTTCAAGAAGTAACTTGGAGAACGTGCAGCATCGGTTAAGGAAAACCTGAAATGAGTCAGATACAAACCACCTGTTCAAAGAGGTCACAGTCAGGTAGGGAAGGCAGAAAAGCACCCAAATCTACCAGGAAGACAGTAGCTGTGCTGTAATAAAACAGGAATAAAGTTCTGGGGAGCAGAAAAGATGGTGCTGTTAATTCCAGCAGGAAAGGAGAACAAGAAGAGCTTCACAGACCTGGCAGCACTGGAACAGGGCCTCGGAGGACAGGGAACCTCTCTCCATATCAATGGCAGGAGAGGGGATTCCAGATAGAGAAAGACACCTAGCATGGAACAGAACACAAACAGCACACACAAGGCTCAAGGAGCTTCAAATAGCTCATCTCCATCACCTGACAACCACCCACTTCCAACCCTCTGGCACCTGCTTCAGGTCTAACTCAGCAGCAGAAGGCTCTTCACCACCAGCCACTTTTCTGTCACATGTACTGCTCTGAATGTGGGGCTTCATAAAGACACAATGAAGATCAGCCTGGCCCTGGGGGTGCTTATAACTTATTGCAAACATGAACAGAATACCTGAAAAGGTTCCAACAGAAGCATGCCAAAAATATATGTGGTGAGAAAAGGGCCTACAAGATTATTACTATTTGAAAAGATTTAAATAACTTGGACATGGGTAAATTCTGCTGAAGAACACTCTACTTATTTAGATATGGTGCCAAGAGGACCCAGTGAATGCCTTCACTGTTCCTGTTTCAGGATCAGCCTTCAGTTTAAGGCTGGAGCCTTCACTGGCTAAGCCTGAAGGGTCTACAACCTATACAAAGAAGAGACCAGAAAAGGCATTTGTCTTGTTTTCAACAAAAGCATCATGCAAACTGTGGATGTTACCAATTACATAGTGTCCATTTTTAAAAGAAGGGTTTCTCTTACCGGAGTGATGAAAATGACATCCCAAAGCAGCTTTGCAAAAGCAGAAGAATAATGAGAACCGCCATCCCAGCAAGACACGACATTCCTATTTCCATCCAGAGCAGGGCGGTCACTGCGATAACCTGCAGTGGCCCCACCCACAGATAGTGCAAGAACATTGTTACCTTAAAAGAGAGAGACAAAGTCTTCTTAGGACTGCATACAATAAAACGAGTGAGGACAGAGTATAGAAACAATCTGCTCTGAAGGAAGAGACAGGAACCTAAACAGCAATGATCTCACTGGGTTTTAAACCTGCTGAAGCAGAAATCCAAGTGTCCACCCCAGATGATGCCATTCAGGGGCAGCACAGGGCTGGCTTCAGGGATGTCCTGGGAGAATCAGACCAGCAGCACTGAAGGAAGATGTCGATTTTGTCCACAACACAGATGAGCTCAGGGCTTCCCCAAATGCTCTCTGTCCTAGAATTTAGACCCCATCTCCTCTGGGGAACCATGGCATCCCAGGAAAACCTATATTATGGTACCTACCACTTTCTCCAGTAATTACTTGTGTATTTAGCTCCCTGATAGGCTGTGGCTTCTATAGGGCAAAAACTAAGCTTTGCTCATCCCTGAAAGTGAGCAGAGGCCTCACTTCATGTTTGATGAATGAATACTTGAAAGAGAAGTATCTAGTTCAACACAGATCTGACCAACAGCTACAAGGCCCTGGGTAATGTGATCTATGCATAAGGTCAGTGGAAAAAAGACTGTGGAGGGGATGGTAGAGAGGAGGTTGTGTCTTGCTGGGGACCACACACTTGGCATTATTCTTCGCAGGTTCCCTATGCAGCAGGCACTTGAACAGGGTGCAGGGGAAAGAACAATCCCTCCCACCAGGCCTTCATCATCCAGAGGAGGAGGAAGACAGTTCAGCAACAGCCACACCACATGCCAAGGAGGGCCATGCCAGGAGGACCCCTAGGGACACTACCAAACCTGAGCAAGAACACTGCTGCCTATTTATTATTAGAAAAACAAAACTCTCATTTACAGAACAATACATATAATTACATCAAAGTTGCACACAGAGAAATGAAAGTTGGATAAATACAACCTTTGTCTTACATCCTCAATGGAATCCTGGCTGACACCAAACCCTGGCACCTCGCATCCCAATAAGCTGAACCCAGTGAGAAGGATGGGAAATGGAAGAGGATCCCTCAGGGACAGCTCACCTGGTCAAACCTGTTCACATCGTTGGACAGCAGGTTGACTATCTGGCCGGTGGTGGTCTTCCCCATGGCTGAGCTACTCAGGCGAAGTGCCTGAAATGAGAGAGGGAGACAGAGAACTGGATTCCTAAGGTGATACCAAGTCATCTTAGAACATAACACAATGGAGCATGTGTTCCAGAAGTCTTGAGTGGTGTCAGCAGGAGTAGGATGACCCCTGACAGCATGGCTCTAGGGATACTTGTTCACCCTCTAACTCCTGAGTGTGGCAGCAGCCCCTCCAGCAAGGATGGCAAAGGGAGGAGCAGGAGGTAGAAGCAAAATCACCGTCCTATTTCAGTGAACTTGGACCTGTCTGAAGCGTAAAGGGTGTAGGTTTACACTTAAGAGACAACTAAGTAATTTTGAGCCAAATTAGATGAGAGCAGAAAAGCTAATTTAAGGAAGGAAATTTGGAGACTTGGACTATAAGTCTGGACTCAATCACTAACTCTGTGGGTGACAATATTTAAACACTTCAGGCTTAGATTGTTCGTTCTGAAATGAGCAAGTATAATATTCAAAACACTGTTGCTGTGAGGAAACTGTGTTCTTAATGCCAGTCTGCTGACTTACAAAAGCCACAACCCATGTTACACAATCCCTTTATTTAGTAAGAAAAATGCCCTAGAAATCTGAGGAAACTGAAGACACACCAGGAGCTGCTTCAACAGACCGCCAACTGGAGCCACTGATCCAAACACAATGTCATACTTTATAAAAATGCTTCGTTTACTCCTCAAATTAAAGAAGAAAACCCATGATCAAGTGAGACTGTAAAATTATATAACCACAATGGAAGAGAATATGAAAGTTCCTCAAAAATTAAACAAGAAATTATCATACAATACAGAAATTATACTACTAAGGATATACTCAAGAAAAGCTAAAAACACAAACTTGAATGGACAATTTAACTCATATTCAGAGCATCTATGTTCACAATAGCTAAAAGGTGGAAACAACTGTCCATTGACAGATGAGAGAATACACAGAATGTTGTATAGACCTATAATGTAATATTATTCTGTCTTAAAAAGGAATTAAATTCTGACACCTGCTACAACATGGATGAACCTTGCAGATATTGTGCTACAGGACATAAGCCACACACACACAAAATGACAAACACTGTATGATTCCACTTAGCAGAGGTACCTACAATAGTCAAATTCACAGAGAGAAGAAGAACGGTGCTGGGTAAGGGGACAGGGTTTAGGGAGTTAGTGTTTAATGGGTGCAGAGGTTCAGTTTGGGAAAAACAAAAAGTTTCAGAGATGAATTATGGTGATGGCCACCAACAATGTGAATGTACCTAATGTCACTAAATGCTGCATTGAAAAGGAGTGAAAATAGGACACTTTATGCAGTGTATATTTCCCCACAATAATAATAAAAAAATGATCAAAAGCCAAAAGTAACTTTACCAAATTTGTGACAATGTATTAATAAATAAATGGCAAGTCATTTGTATTTATGGAACCTCCCACAGGATCATTCAAAATTCAGCTGAAAAGAGCATGAAAATGCTGAATGGGCCATGTTAGGAGTGGCAGATGTGCAGCCTTAGAGATCCCCTGGAGACCTGCCCCAGCCTGGGATCCATGGTGTAGACAAACTACAGCTACGAGCTTAGCAGCCACTCCATTTCTAACACTCGACCTGGTTTCTTCCCAGGACCAGGGATCAGGAGGTGGGGCCCAAGATGCACCACAAACGTTCAGAGGGGCCTTTCAGAGCTGCTTTGCCGCACCAGTTTTTGGGTCCTAGGGAATCAGTCCACCTGTAACCTGAAAAGGAGTGTCTTGTTTCTACAACAGGAGGACTCTAGATGCAAGGCCGTGAACAAGGAAATCTGTCTTTCCCATGTTTCTGGAATTTCAGATTATGTCAATGGTGTAATCCCCACAATTTCTGACTTCATATAGGAACCATCTTTTGGGTATAGTTAAGGCAGCAAATGAACATCTCGGGAGATGGTTACATTCACATAAGCCAACGTGCCAGGTCAGATCACATTTCCAAAAGGCAAGATTTCAAAGTGTTAGAGGGAAGAGGAAGAAAAACAAGTGGACAATGGCTCACCTATGCAGTAAAGAGTGAGCTTTGACTAAACCATCACCTCACACCTAACTTAAAGCTGTCACAATGCAGTTCTGGTAAAATTTCATAATTATTATGAGAGTGATGGAGAAGGAAATGGCAACCCACTCTAGTATTCTTGCCTGGAGAAACCCATGGACAGAGGAGCCTGGCAGGCTATGGTCCGTGGGGTCACAAAGTGTCGGACACAACTGAGCGACTATCACTCACATGAGAGTTAAGCATGATCTTAAATGACAAACATTTAGCCAATTGGTGGGAAAATCTTGAGTATCCACCTCCTAAATAGTTAAAGATGCAACAGAATAATAAAGATGATGTTGAACGGCAATGAAGACCCTGACTGGAATGTGTGGGCACTGCTGAGATTTCCACATCACCCAGAAGGAAACCAACTCAGATGCTGCTGCCAAACAAGACAGTGAGGTCTCCAGGTTCACTCAGTCCCAGGATGTACAAGACTCTGATCAAGGAGAGATGAGATGACATCTCACTTTCTGCTGACAGAAGTATTCCGAAGAAATGGAAGTTCTAGATAAGTAGCAACCAGGTAAAAGAAGCAATATTTTAAATTTAAGCTGTTTGGGTTTATCTTTCAATGAGGGCTATATTTATTAATAAAAATTGCATATGTTTAAGGTTACCACATGATGCTTTTATATAAATACACATTGGGAAATGATTACTATATTAAAACCACTTAAAATATCCACTACCTAATATAGTTATCCTATTTTACATGTTGTGAGAACATTTAAGATCTACTCTCTTGGAAAATTTCAAGGCTACAATACAGTCAAATAAGGATTTTTTTTTTATTTTATTTTTAAACTTTATAATATTGTATTAGTTTTGCCAAAATCAAATGAATCCACCACCAACCTGTGTTCCCCATCCAACCCTCCTCCTCCCTCCTTAAACAGACCCCTCTCAGTCGTCCCAGTGACACTTATCCATATCTGCATCGAACCTGGACTGGTTTGTAATGAGATACATGAAATGCCATTCTCCCAAATTCCTTTATACACAGAGTTTGATCTAGACATCAGTGTTTGCTGTCTGTAAGAAAGGGTTTTTGTTTCCATCTTTCTAAATTCAATATATGCGTTAGTAAATTGGTGTTTTTTTAAAGCAAATAGTCATTAAATCAGTTCAAGGTCAAATTAAACAGAAAATTGACACTATATATCTGTGCAATACTAAAGATAAAATCCTTATTGTTTTATACTAGTTTAGACCAGGGTAAATGAAAGCAACAAATTCTCAGTACTGGAATGAATTAAATCAGTTCTAATTAAAATTGCTATGATGCATACTAAAGATAAAAGGAAATATTGTTTTATCTCTTAAAAAGAGCAACAAATTTTTTCTAGAATTAATAAAATTTTCAAGTTTTATTAAAATCCTACTATTTTCTTTAATCATCATTCAATAGAATCCATAGAATATAGTGAGTGAGTCTATATTTGGCATGAATTCTCTTTATATTTTCTCCAATTAACATAATTATATTGAATATAATTAGATGGGTATTTTAAAATTATAATCATTCCCTTTCTCAAATACATTATCTGCTTCTAGATATAGTTTTATAGATCCAATCTCCTTAGTTCCCTTTTAAATAAATATCTGATGTAAATTAAGGTTTTAATGAACAACAAGAACAATTTTCTATAAACAGCACTATGTGATCTAAACATGAAGACACTGAAAATCAGCTTGATACTTTTGATGCTTATTTTTAAATATTAATTTAATATTTTTAAAATATAATTTAATATTAACTTAATACTACAAATTTAGTGGGTATTATGCCACAGCCTATGGCTAAAAGTTATCAAGGGCAGCCCTCACGTGATCTCAAAAGAAAATTTTTCATTATTTATTGGTAAAGTTTACTTCAACAACAACAAACTTGGCTTGATGCAAATAGCAAGCTTCTTTAGGAAAGTGTAAACGATCCCAGTTATGTAATTTTTAGTTTACAGAGAACCTTCCCTAAATGTCCCTGATGCTCCAGGGGAGGTACACACCGTGGTACTGAGCGACACTCACCTTGCGGTAGATCATATGGCACACGGCTACTCTCAGCCTCATCCCCACACGCTGCATGTGGTAGAAGTACAAGTGGTGCAGAACGGCCCACATGAGCACGCAGGTGCTCAGCCCTGCCGCGTAGCCGTAGGCTTCATGCAAAGCGGCAGAATCGGTGGGATCGTAGTTTTCAACATAACTAATCATTTTCCCCAAAAATATAGGTTGGACTACTCTGGTGCCTTCCTAAAAGAAAAGAAAAGCCTTAATTAGAAATGTCAGTTTTTCTTAATACAAGATTTACTTTTAGCATTAGCAGGTTAAAAATACATTTTGACAAAACACTACATTCATGGCTAATTTAAAAGAAAAATATGCAGATCCACTATCTCCTATAAGACAAGCAGGCAACAGTTTAACCTTATGGCAAAATTTTACATTTAAAGATAGTAAAGCATTAGTACTTTATGCCTAATACACTGTGGATACTCAGTATAAATATCACAACCAGTGCTTTAGAAGTCATTTGGCACAATACAAGTGAGCCTTAAGATGAATAAAGAAAAAGGTGGCAGAAGAAGAAGAAGACATCTGCTTTCATATGAATTAGCCTGCTGGCAGCCTGCCCCTGTCCCCTGTCCTCTCAATGACCCAGCCCAATAGAAAGTCAACCTGGTTCACATATGGGAGACATGCTTTTATCACCTTCTTCAGGAATCTTTATGAACTGATACCCTGGCACAAACACCCACTCCTTTCCATCCCAAACTCCACATGTCTGTAGATCAAGAGAAAGGAAACCAGCTTCAGTTGGAAGGCCATAAAGAAATCAGGCTTGGCAGCTCTGCAGGCTCTCAGCTCCTGAGAGCACTGCCTCACTATATCTCTACCCTCTAGAAGTCAGAATGTTCCTTGGAGTAAAAAATTAAACATGGTGGAGACCAAGCTAAAAAATGATGTCTTCCGTGGTTCTCCATCCACCATCCACTGCAGTTGGTGGTTTGGAAGAAATGTTCCCAGTCCTCCCTTCCCCAAGGCTAAACCAATTGACACAAGGTGCACTGAGGCTTCTACCCTGAATAAGACTTAGGGAAGCAAGTTTATTTCTCAAAGGAAAAGGCAAAGAAACAGCAACACCTACCTACCCTGCCAAACAGCCACTTTACCCCACAACTTACTTCCTCTCTCTAGTCACCCCTTGAAGGTCTCCTTTGCCCCAGGTTCCCTTCCTTCACCATCAAGGAAAACCACTCAGTGAATGAAAACCATGCACCTAAAGTAAACATCTCCACCCTCAACATCATTTCCTACACAGACTTCATAAAAGACAAAATGTTAAAAGTTTGAAAGTCTTTCAGGAACAGGGCTTTTTCTTTTTGGCAATCCCACCTTACTAACACAGACAGGATAAGCAACTGACAGGTTTGCTTTGACAGCTCTCTTCTATCTGTCTGAAGCTGAGGAAGCCACATACAAGAGGAAGGGAAGGAGAATCCATAACACCAAACAACAAAAAAACTAAGCATTTTCTTAGCCAACTAGTGCCTGATCAGGATATTTATCAAAAGATGTCCCCATGCCTCATATGGGTGTCTCATTAAACCTCAGCATTCTTGTCTTGTTCTACACACATGCACACACACATGCACACACACACACATTCACAGGCTGCACCAACTGCCTCTCCTTCCATGAAGTCAGGGACATTTTCATCTACTATAGAGAATAAAGAGAACACTATTTAGCTGAAGAAGTATAAGTAAGATGATCAGACTGCAGCAAAATGATCAGTTCTGATACATTTCCACCATGTCCTGTCATCCATCCCAAGAGGCATAGAGACCTCTTGGAAGAGTCCCTCATAGAGCAGATTGTCAAACACCCTGTTTATAGAGTTTCCTGAGATGGAAATGTGGAGGCCACACAGAGAAGCAAAATGTCAAACTGTACACCTGGGCAGTCCCAGCCCAGGTGTTGCCAAGGGCAGTCCAGTGCTGCAGCCACAAACCACCAGAAGCCCAGCAGGAATATCTGCCATCCCCAAATTTCCTGAAATTTATGATTCTTTTTGGGAATCACCGTTGCCTTTTACTCAGCTCTCCATTTGAGCCTAACATCCTTGTAATTACAGGAGAAATAAGTAACATCACTCACCAAAGAGAATATGGTTAAGTGCAACAAATCCAGCAAAAAAAAGTAAATAAAGACAGATCACTACCACCTAAACATATCTGGTTTTTTCTTTGCTGAGAAACAATACTTAATAACCCAGTTGTGGGACTTCCCTGGTGGTCCGGTGGCTAAGATTCCACACTCCCAATGCAACAGACCAGGGTTAGATCCCTGGTCGGGGAACTAGATCCCACATGTGGCAACTAAGACCCAGCACAGACAAATAAACAAATATAAAAAAACAGTTTATCAAAAAGCCTCATTAAGGTTTAATGCCAGTTTAGGGCCCATATCTTCCACTCATCTGTCAAATTTTTTTTTTTTTTTTTGATAATGATTTTTCTTTATTTGGAATAGAAATTTTCAAAAGATAATAAAGGTTTTCAGTCATGACCTGTTACTTTGATCTGATGTAATTTGGGAGGAAAGTCATTTGTTATTCTTAAGCACTATTTTGGGACTTCCTCCAATGGCTCAATGATAAGGAATTCATCTCAATGCAGGAGACACAGGAGATGCAGGTTTGATCCCTATGTTGGGAAGATCCTCTAGAGGAGGAAATGGCAACCCACTCCAGTATTCTTGCCTGGAGAATCCCATGGAAAGAGGAGCCTGGCAGGCTATAGTCCTTGGGATCACAAAGAATCAGACACAACTGAGTGACTGAGTACAAATGCACAAGTTTTCCTCTAACAAGGAGCAGTCATGGTAATTCAGAAAAGTGATGAAAAGTATAACATACAAGGAATTTCCATTCTGGCATAAGTTGAAACTATTGAAAACAGAAAATTGATATTATACTCCATATGAAAATAACAGCAAACAAAGAACAATTTTCCAGTAATTTCTCAAAAAAAAAAAAAAAAAAAAAAAAATAGAAAGCAAAATAGTAAATAACACAAAACTGTGAAAACAAAACCCCAAAGTACATATAGAGAATAAGAATACACATATTAAATATGATTCTTGCAAGCTTCCAGAACACATAGGGCAGAAGTGATTACAGCCCTCAAAGGTAGACTGAGTAAATCCGTCTCCTCCACACAAGGAAAGGTTAGAGATGAAGAGTCATTTAACAGGACAGCTATCAGAGGCATTTGTAATCTGTGAATATTTCCATTTCTGGCATTTGGTAAAACTGGCTGAGGCAAACCAGGCAAAAGATTTTCTGACTACCAGAAGATTAGCTCCTACATATGCTCAATGCTCTGTTCCAAGTATTATCTCCAAATCAAATAGTGGTGTGAATCCCAAGGAAAGGTCCAATTTCAGAAGACTCTGTTTATCTTGGAGAGTCTCTCAGAGAGGCAAGGAGTGCCTGTGGCTGGGGACACAGACACTGGTGGCAGCATTCCCAGAACCTAGCCCCACCACGTGTACACAGGTGTGAGCACACACCACCAAGGAATTCTCTCATCTGCACATTCCCGATTCTCACCTTCAACTAATAAGAGAGAAAACAACTGAGAAAATATTCATTATCAACCACACTGCTGCTGCTGCTAAGTCGCTTCAGTCGGGTCCAACTCGGTGTGACCCCATAAATGGCAGCCCAGCAGGATCCCCCGTCCCTGGGATTCTCCAGGCAAGAACACTGGAGTGGGTTGCCATTTCCTTCTCCAATGCATGAAGTGAAAAGTGAAAATGAAGTCGCTCAGTCAAATCTGATTCTTAGCGACCCCAAAGACTGCAGCCTAACAGGCTCTTCTGTCCATGGGAGTGGGGTGCCATTGACTTATCCTATCAACCATGAAACTAACCAAATTAAAATAGTCTTAATAAGCAGTTCAGTTCAGTTAGGTTAGTTGCTCAGTGGTGTCCGACTCTTTGCGACCCCATGAATTGCAGCACACCAGGCCTCCCTATCCATCACCAGCTCTTGGAGTTTACTCAGACTCACGCCCATCAAGTCAGTGATCCCATCAAGCCATCTCATCCTCTGTCATCCCCTTTTCCTCCTGCCCCCAATCCCTCCCAGCATCAGAGTCTTTTGCAATGAGTCAACTCTTCCCATGAGGTAGCCAAAGTACTGGAGTTTCAGCTTTAACATCATTCCTTCCAAAGAAATCCCAGGGCTGATCTTCAGAACAGACTGGTTGGATCTCCTTGCAGTCCACGGAACTCTCAAGAGTCTTATCCAATACCACAGTTCAAAAGCATCAATTCTTCAGCACTCTGATTTCTTCATAGTCCAACTCGCACATCCATACATGACCACTGGAAAAACCATAGCCTTGACTAGACGGACCTTTGTTGGCAAAGTAATGTCTCTGCTTTTGAATATGCTATCTAGGTTGGTCATAACTTTCTTTCCAAGGAGTAAGCGTCTTTTAATTTCACAGCTGCAGTCACCATCTGCAGTGATTTTGGAGCCCAGAAAAATAAAGTCTGGCACTGTTTCCACTGTTTCCCCATCTATTTCCCCTGAAGTGATGGGACCGGATGCCATGATCTTTGTTTTCTGAATGTTGAGCTTTATGCCAACTTTTTCACTTTCCACTTTCACTTTCATCAAGAGGCTTTTGAGTTCCTCTTCACTTTCTGCCATAAGGGTGGTGTCATCTGCATATCTGAGGTTATTGATATTTCTCCCAGCAATCTTGATTCCAGCTTGTGATTGTTCCAGCCTAGCATTTTTTATGACGTACTCTGCATATAAGTTAAATAAGCAGGGTGACAATATACAGCCTTGACGTACTCCTTTTCCTACTTGGAACCAGTCTGTTGTTCCATGTCCAGTTCTAACTGTTCCTTCCTGACCTGCATACAAATTTCTCAAGATGCAGATCAGGTGGACTGGTATTCCCATCTCTTTCAGAATTTTCCACAGTTTATTGTGATCCACACAGTCAAAGGCTTTGGCACAGTCAATAAAGCAGAAATAGATGTTTTTCTGGAACTCTCTTGCTTTTTCCATGATCCAGTGGGTGTTAGCAATTTGATCTCTGGTTCCTCTGCCTTTTCTAAAACCAGCTTGAACATCTGGAAATTCACGGTTCACGTATTGCTGAAGCCTGGCTTGGAGAATTTTGAGCATTACTTTACTAGCGTGTGAGATGAGTGCAATTGTGTGGTAGTTTGAGCATTCTTTGCCATTGCCTTTCATTGGGATTGGAATGTAAACTGACCTTTTCCAGTCCTGTGGCCACTGCTGAGTTTTCAAAATTTGCTGGCATATTGAGTGCAGTACTTTCACAGCATCATCTTTCAGGATTTGAAATAGCTCAACTGGAATTCCATCACCTCCACTAGCTTTGTTCGTAGTGATGCTTTCTAAGGACCACTTGAATTCACATTCCAGGATGTCTGGCTTTAGGTGAGTGATCACACCATCGTGATTATCTTGGTCATGAAGATCTTTTTTGTACAGTTCTTCTGTGTATTCTTGCCACCTCTTCTTAATATCTTCTGCTTCTGTTAGATCCATACCACTTCTGTCCTTTATTGAGCCCATCTTTGCATGAAATGTTCCCTTGGTATCTCTAATTTTCTTGAAGAGATCTCTAGTCTTTCCCATTCTGTTGTTTTCCTCTATTTCTTTGCATTGATTGCTGAGGAAGGCTTTCTTATCTCTTCTTGCTATTCTTTGGAACTCTGCATTCAGATGCTTATATCTTTTCTTTTCTCCTTTGCTTTTCATTTCTCTTCTTTTCACAGCTATTTGTAAGGCCTCCTCAGACAGCCATTTTGCTTTTTTGCATTTCTTTTCCATGGGGATGATCTTGATCCCTGTCTCCTGTACAGTGTCACAAACCTCTGTCCATATTTCATCAGGCACTCTGTCTATCAGATCTAGTCCCTTAAATCTATTTCTCACTTCCACTGTATAATCATAAGGGATTTGACTTAGGTCATACTTGAATGGTCTAGTGGTTTTCCCTACTTTCTTCAATTTAAATCTAATTTAGGAGTTCATGATCTGAGCCACAGTCAGGTCCCGGTCTTGTTTTTGTTGACTGTATAGAGCCTCTCCATCTTTGGCTGCAAAGAATATAATCAATCTGATTTGGGTGTTGACCATCAGGTGAAGTCCATGTGTAGAGTCTTCACTTGTGTTGTTGGAAGAGGGTGTTTGCTATGACCAGTGCATTTTCTTGGCAAAACTCTATTAGTCTTTGCCTGCTTCATTCCATATTCCAAGGCCAAATCTACCTGTTACTCCAGGTGTTTCTTGACTTCCTACTTTTGCATTCCAGTCCCCTATAATGAGAAGGACATCTTTTTTGGGTGTTAGTTCTAAAAGGTCTTGTAGGTCTTCATAGAACCGTTCAGCTTCAGCTTCTTTAGCGTTATGGCTGGGGCATAGCCTTGGATTACTGTTATATTGAATGGTTTGCCTTGGAAACGAACAGAGATCATTCTGTCATTTTTGAGACTGTATGCAAGTACTGCATTTCCAACTCTTTTGTTGACCATGATGGCTACTGCATTTCTTCTAAGGGATTCCTGCCTGCAGTAGTAGATATAATGGTCTTCTGAGTTAACTTCACCCATTCCAGTCTATTTCAGTTCGCTGATTCCTAGAATGTTGACATTCACTCTTGCCATCTCTTGTTTGACCACTTCCAATTTGCCTTGATTCATGGACCTGACATTCCAGGTTCATATGAAATATTGGTCTTTACAACATGAGACCTTTCTTCTATCACCAGTCATACCCACAACTGGGTATTGTTTTTGCTTTGGCTCCATCCCTTCATTCTTTCTGTAGTTATTTCTCCACTGATTTCCAGTAGCATATTGGGCACCTACTGACTTGGGGAGTTTCTCTTTCAGTATCCTATCATTTTGCCTTTTCATACTGTTCATGGGGTTCTCAAGGCAAGAATACTTAAGTGGTTTGACATTCCCTTCTCCAGTGGACCACATTCTGTCAGACCTCTCCACCATGACCCGCCAGTCTTGGGTGGCCCCATGGGCATGGCTTAGTTTCATGGAGTTAGACAAGGCTGTGGTCCTAGTGTGATTAGATTGACTAGCTTCCTGCAGTTATCGTTTCAGTGTGTCTGCCCTCTGATGCCCTCTTGCAACACCTACCGTCTTACTTGGATTTCTCTTACCTTGGACGTGGGGTATCTCTTCACGGCTGCTCCAGCAAAGTGCAGCTGCTGCTCCTTACCTTGGACGAGTGATATCTCCTCATTGCCACCCCTCTTGACCTTGAATGTGGAATAGCTCCTCTAGGCCCTCCTGCGCCCGCACAGCCACTGCTCCTTGGACATGGGGTTGCTTCTCCCAGCCGCCACGCCCCTGGCCTCGTGCATGGGGTAGCTCCTCTCAGCTGCTCCTGCACTGTCACAGCCTGGCACTCTTGGCTGCTGCCCCTGACCTTGGACGTGGGGTAGCATCCCCTTGATAAGCAGGAACAAGGTCAAACACTGCCCCTTAAACCCTTCCTCTTCGACATCAATCTATGATCACATGTATGACAATTGAGCATATAGTCTTATTCTTTCACAAGAATTCTTCACAAATCTGAAATCATAAAGGATCTTTAAAAGAACTGAATTTAATACCACCACATCCATTATTCAGGATAATCTGAGAGTCTGAGTCTCTGAGGCAGACTTTTTATTTGGGGCATACAATGTGGCATGCAGAATCTTAGTTCCCTGACCAGGGATCAAAAACCTTGGCATCTACTATGGAAAACAGTGTGGAGATTCCTAAAAAAAACTGGAAATAGAATTGCCATATGACCCACCAATACCACTGTTGTGTATATACACTGAGGAAGCCAGAATTGAAAGAGACACATGTACCCCCAATGTTCATTACAGCACTGTTTACAATAGCTAGACATGGAAGCAACCTAGATGTCCATTGGCAGATGAATGGATAAGGAAGTTGTGGTATATATACACAACGGAATATTACTCAGCTATAAAAAAGAATGTGTTTGTGTCAGTTCTAATGAGGTAAATAAAATTGGAGCCTATTATACAGAATGAAGTAAGTCAGAAAGAGAAATACCAGTACAGTATATTAATGCATATATATGGAATTTAGAAAGACAGTAATGACAACCCTATATGCAAGACAGCAAAAAATATACAGATGTAAAGAAGAGACTTTTGGACTATGTGGGAGAAGGAGAGGGCAGGACGATATGAGAGCATAGCATTGAAACATATGTATTACCATATGTAAAACAGACGACCTGTGCAAGTTTGATGCATGAAGCAGAGCACCCAAAGCTGGTGCTTTGGGACAACCAAGAAGGATGGGGTAGGAAGGAAGGTAGGGGGTAGGAGGGGGTTCTGGGTGGGGAACACATGTACACCCATGGCTGATTCATGTCAATGTTTGGCAAAACCACCACAATATTGTAAAGCAATTAGTTTCCAATTAAAATAAATAAATAGTTAAAAAAAAAAAAAAACCCTGGCATCTGCACCAGGGACATGCAGTCTTAATCAGTAGACTGCCAGGGAAACTCGAGGTAGACATTCATTGGTAGAGTCTTTAGTATTAAGCCTCATGAAAGCACCTGACATTGGGTCCCACCTTTTGCTTCTTAGGGTAACTTCTTACAGGGTTAGCTTAGATGCTAGAACTTCTGAATGGGTAGAATTCCTTCTGCATGTTAATGCACTTGAAACATTTCTCAGGCAACTTCCTCATATCTCATTCATGGGGAAAAAGACACAAAAATAGAAACAAGCTATCAAAGTTTTACCAAACACTTGACTGAGACATATAAGCAGAAAAGAATGGGCCTGTAGGAAAAAACCAATAGACAGAATATTTAGAACTGGGTGAAAGGTGACAAAATGTAGAGTTGAGAAAAATCCAAAGATAAGGAGGAAAAGCAGTGAACTTGCAGAAATCATAACCATCAGGATTCTAGACATATTAGCCTTCACTCGTCTCTTACACACTGGTCTTCATCCTGACCACACCTTAGCATCACCTGGGAGGGGATAAGTGCACTCTGACACCCAAGACCCAGCCGCCAGAAACTGGTTTAGGTTCAACTGATTAGGGTGGAGAAGATTCCTCTCCCTATAGATTCTGGATGTGGAAACTAACCCCATGTAAGTGTCTGCTAACCTCCAATCTCACACTGTCATGGCATCTGAGCCTGGAATGGCTGCAGACTTGATCTGCAGGAATTACAATGATCACAAAGACTTTTTACCAGAGTTCCATTGCACATTTCATGCTTCCAGAAAAGTCCAGAGATTACAGTATTGAAATTGAAAATGTTCATTCTGCACAGTCAGAAAAATGAAATGTTGAGAAAAAAACTTTATTTAAGAAACATTAATAAAAAGATGAGTCAAAATTAGCCTGGAAAGTTATCTATAAAAGGAGAAGGAGAATTAGAATAGAGCTAACAATGATATCAGACTTCTTTAAGTAACCTTTTCTTGATTTTGGAATCATGAAAACATTATACAGAATTATGATTATAAAATAACTAAATTTTTAAAAAGCAATTCCTAAAATTTTAGAGTAAAATTACATAAAAGTACCTAAATATATACACCCATTCTGTTGGTTTGCAGAGCCATACAAAAAGAACTATCAAAAGTGATTTGAAACAAAATAATTTGAAAACACATGCTCTGCATGATACACCCAAATGAACACAGTATGAACTCCAAAAGAAAATAAAAATATTAGATTGCTTTCAGAAGTCACTTTATAACGTATAAGAAATGAATAATTATGTTGATCATTGAGAATTGGGCTTACACATTGGACAAAGAGAATAGATGATGGGAGAAAAGAGACATGCAAGCACAGTAACAATAAACTGTGGAAAATTCTGAAGGAGATGGGAATACAGACCACCTAACCTACCTCTGGAGAAACCTTTATGCAGGTCAGGAAGCAACAGTTAGAACTGGACATGGAACAACAGACTGGTTCCAAATAGGAAAAGGAGTACGTCGAGGCTATGTATTGTAATCCTGCTTATTTAACTTCTATGCAGAGTACATCATGAGAAACCCTGGGCTGGATGAAGCACAAGTTGGAATCAAGATTGATGAATAACCTCAGAGAAATATGGCAGAAAGTGAAGAACAACTAAAGAGCCTCTTGATGAAAGTTAAAGAGTAGAGTGAAAAAGTTGGCTTAAAGCTCGACATTCACAAGACTAAGATCATGGCATCTGGTCCCACCACTTCATGGGAAATAGATGGGGAAACAGTGGAAACAGTGTCAGACTTTATTTTTTTAGGCTCCAAAATCACTGCAGATGGTGACTTTAGCCATGAAATTAAAAGATGCTTACTTGGAAGGAAGGTTATGTCCAACCTAGAAGGCATATTAAAAAAGCAGAGACAACAAAGTTCCATCTAGTCAAGGCTATGGTTTTTCCAGTAGTCATGTATGGATGTGAAAGTTGGACTGTGAAGAAAGCTGAGTGCCGAATAATTGATGCTTTTGAACTGTGGTGTTGGAGAAGACTCTAGAGTCCCTTGGACTGCAAGGAGATCCAACCAGTCCATTCTAAAGGAGATCAGTCCTAGGTGTTCTTTGGAAGGACTGATGCTGAAGGTGAAACTCCAAAATACTTTGGCCACGTCATGTGAAGAGTTGACTCATTGGAAAAGACTGATGCTGGGAGGGATTGGGGGCAGGAGGAGAAGGGGATGACAGAGGATGAGATGGCTGGATGGCATCACTGACTTGATGGACATGAGTTTGGGTGAACTCTGGGAGTTGGTGATAGACAGGGAGGCCTCACATGCTGCAGTTCATGGGGTCGCAAAGAGTCGGACACAACTGAGCGACTGAACTGAACTGAAGATTTTATGGTGACAGTTAGTAACTAAAATTACTATGTACTATATCAAATATTAAATCACTAATGATGTATACCAGAAACTAATAAAACTTTGTAAGCCAATCATACTTCAATTAAAAAAATTCTTTTAATTTTGCAATAAAAACTTACATATACTTAGAAAAAGAAAAGAAAATGGATTGAAAAGCATCACCTTCATTTGTAACTCAAGGTTATCACGGTGGGTATTACTGACACCTAAGGGCTAACACGATACTCTCAGGAACCAGCAGGGCGCGCAGCAGATCTGCTCTGCAGGTCCCCGTCCACTTGGCTCAAGGCCCCCTCCTCCTCTCCCTTGCTGTGTGGTCCTAAGTGGTTGCTCTCAGCCCACAGTATCTTTGCCACCAGCAGCCACTCCTCAGCCTCCTGGGTTGAGCAAAGTAAGGGACACATGGAAGAAAGGATTGGGAAATAAATGCAAAGACCACTCAGCTCCTGGGGAACCAGCTGTGAGTTGAGGCATAAAGCCCACTGTGGGACACAGAGGATTCTGTTTACTTCCTGCCCATCAGCTGAGCTCCAAAGTGAAGATTTACACAAACATGTGCTTCCCAACCTCCACCTGGACCAGAGACCATCAGTAAAAGTGGCCTCAGACAAAGGCCAAGTGACCAGACAAGACCAAGCTACTTTTTAGGGTCCTGGGAAGAGGACATAACTCCCAGCCACTCCTCCCCTCTCAGAGGAAGGGACTGGGTGAACCCACTCTGGCTCTCTGAGGTCACCCCACTTACACACCAGCAGGTAGAGACCTCACCTCTCAGAGAGAAGTGCTGATGACCTGGGGAGGTGGTCTCTGTGACTCAGGCCCAGGCAGAGGCTTCAGGCTCCTCCTCTCCACCCTGAGGGCCCCAGGCAGGCAGAGACCTGTTCTCTCCACCCTCAGTACCCGTGGAGGTGCACACATGGGCCAGTAGTGCTGGGAGCTCTCTGGCTGTTCTGTTCTTATTAGGGGTGACTGGCAAGTGCTCCACAGCCTGGTACTTGTTTCTCTGAGGAGTAGAGATACTCCTCACTTCTCATAGGACAGAGGTTTTCGAATCTCAAAATCCTGAAACCTAAAAGCCTTACCCTGGACTGGCGTCATCCTGTTTTTTCCCACTGGTGCCTGCCAGGAGTACCTGGGAGGCCCTACTCGTGCTGTGGGTGGAAGGAACACACTGCTTGGGACCATGGATGATCCACGGGGCATGCTGTGCACCCAAGGAATTGAAAGAGGGCTGGAGGTCACCAAGGAAACACGTTTGTGTTTTACAGACTTCTGGGTTGAGTTTACATTTTCCACTGTCTAAAATACAAAGACCAACAAGTGGTACAGATAGATCACAACATGGGAAGTTGCTTCATAAAATCAATTATTTAACTAAGTAGTACTGCTACTAGTACTAGCAGTACTACCACACAGATGAGCCCCTACATTCAAGGTCCTCTACTCCCCACTTCTCCACCATGACCACCCAAAACCAGTCTCCTAAAAGAGAGGCTGGAGCTCTATCACTTGCACCTTATGCAGCCCCTAGGGACCTTTATGGACCCTCAGGTGGCTCAGATGGTAAACAGTCTGCCTCTAATTCAGGAAACCCGGGTTTGATACCTGGGTCAAGAAGATCCCCTGGAGAAGCAACCCACTCCAGTATTCTTGCCTGGAGAATTCCATGGGCAGAGGAGCCTGGCAGGCTACAGTCCATGGGGTAGTAAAGAGTCGGACACGACTGAGCAACTAACACTTTCACTTTCAGTAGGATGTATTCCAGGGGCTGGACAACTTTGAAACCAACACTCCCAGCACCACAGTGGGGCAGATTCGCTCTCAGGAAGAACTCCAGATCCTGCAGCCTCTCCCTCTATGTCTGCTTCTCCCATGAGCTGCCATAGCCAAGAACCAAAGCTCATATTAGGATGGAATCCATCCAAGGCTTAGCGACCCCACCCAAGGAGCCAACAGCCCAGGACAGCAAGAAAAACCAGCAGCTCAGTTCAAACCCAGCCACATGGGCTATGCTTTGAGACCCACTTGACTTTAAGCTTCTTTAGCATCCAGTAACAAAGAGAAACTAGAGAACCAGGGACAGCAGAGAAAGACCTGCTCCAGGATATGATCAGACATTAAACCTGGAAACCACTCATCCAACCAGGCACCTGGCATGAACCACAGGCAGACACCAAGGCCCCAGGGTTTCTG